>NW_027185852.1:8620916-8623962 GCF_028583685.1 Petaurus breviceps papuanus
CTCCTCCCCTTCTCCTTTTCCTCTCCTTCCCCCTTCTTCACTTCCTCTCCTCCCCCTCCCCCTCCCCTTCCTCCCCCCCTCCCCCCCCCCCTTCCCTCCCCCCCTCCCCCCCCCCCCCCTCTCCCTCCTCCCCCTTCTTACCTCCCCCTCCCTCCTCCCCTTCCTCCTCAGTAACAGGACTAATAGCTAACCTTCATATAGCACTTTAAGTTTGGCGAAATACTTCACATCTATTATCCCATTTGATCCTTGCACCAGCACTGTGAGAGAGCTGCTATTATCATCCCATTTTACAGATGAGGAAAATGAGGCCAAATAAATAATTTGCTTAGTACCACACAGCTACAGCAAGATTCAAACCTGAGTCTTCCTTATTCCAGGAAAACCCATTGCGCTGCTCAGCCACCCACTTGGTTTACCCTCAAGTTACAGACCAGGAAATTGAGGATAAGTGACTTGTCCAGGGAAACAAGCAGCAGAATGGAAATCTGAACCCAAGCCCTCTGAGCTCAAACCTGCCCTTGCCATGCACACATGCCCTTCTCTCCAGGGAGAATGAGGAGCTTGATTGGGAGCTTGGCGGGTGGATCCAGGTGCTCAGACATCATGGTTTCTGTAGAAATGGGCAGGTGGCAGATTATCATTTCAGAGCTCAAAGCAGCCACAGGGGTGATTTAACCCAAGGTATCCATTTTACAGATGAGGAAGCTGAGGTAAAGTGGGTCAGTGTGGGAGTGGGCACAGGAAGGAAAGACCTTTTGTGGAAAGAAGAGCCGGTGAAAGTCATGGGGGTCTTGAGAGGAGGAAGCAAGGGAGAGGTGGCCAAAGGGAACGCTCGTGGCCTTCCTGACCCCCAGGACCACAGGCCTTTGGGGCTGCCAGCAGTCCCCGACTCCAAGGATAGGCATGAAGGTGTGGGAAGATACGGATTGTGGTTCTTTGCAGAGTGAGAGTGGCGTGCTGGGCATTAGGGAGGAGACTGCTTGGGACAATTAGAGCATGTGCATGCCAAGTTCTTTATAGAAGCAGTGGCACCTCGTGTCTCCCCTCCATTAATTAGTTCTTATTTAATCTGTATGTAGCTTGCTTTGTATATATTTGCTTACATCTTATCTCTCTCATTGGATTGAGAGCTCCTTGAGGGCAGGGACTGCCTTTTGCCCCTTTTTGCATTCCCACTGCTTAGTTACTATAGCCCCTAGCACACAGTAGGAGCTTAATAATGCTGATTGATTGAGGTAAAAAAAAGACCTGGGGGAAGATCCTGTCCCTGCCCTTTAGCAGCTCTTTAGATCAGGTGGAAGGACTCATGAAATCTCAGCAGAGTGGGGACATTTAGTTTAGGGGCAAAGTCATTCTCACTTCTCACTTCAGTTGGAACTGATAACTCTGTAGAGTTATCCTTGATCAGAAGGTGCCACTGGGTCATTCAGAAAAATTCAGGACCCTTTGTTTAAGGTCAAAATGTCAGTGCTTAAAGGAATAAACTCTTCTTACCTGGAGCATTCATATGTGAATTTCTAGCTCATTTCATTTGTTAGAAATCTTAAAGTAGGGGGCCAGTCCTTAATGTGGGGTCAGTGAACTCCCAAATGAGTTGATAGACTGTGCATAGATTTTATTTTCATTAGCCCCAGGTTAAAATTCAATTTTAATACTTCAAATGTGAATTTTAAAAAATGTTCTGAGAAGGGATCCATAGGCTTCCCCAGGTAACCAAAGGAGTCTATGACAGAAAACCCTTTTTTTTTTCCTTTTTGGAGGGCAATTGGGGTTAAGTGACTTGCCCAAGGGCACATGGCTAGTTTTTGTGTTAAGTGTCTGAGGCCAGGTCCTCCTGACTCCAGGGCCGGTGCTCTATTCACTATACCACCTAGCCACCCCCAGAAAAAGCTTTAAGAAGCTCTGTTTTAGGGTGACTTTTTAGTTCAGCAGGCACGGATATCGTGGTTGGGAAAGTGCTGGCTTAGAGGGCAGAAGACCTGGCTTCTAATCCTGCCTCTGCAGTTTGCTGCTTATGTAACCTTTGGTAAAACACTTACCCTCTCAGGGTCTCAGTTTACTTATCTGTAAAATTCAAACCTTGGCCTGGAGTGATCCTATGATCCAGATAAATGAAGAGGTGTTGCTAGCTTGGACTTCTCAAGCATATTGAAGCATGCCTGGTGTTGGGTTCAGGTTCATCTCAGATAATTGCTCCGTCTCCTCTCTCTGTGGAGTCTGAGAATGTTAGGGCTGTAGGAAGCTCAGAGACCACTCGGGTGTGGCCCACCGGGTCTCATTGCCAAGCTAGCTCAGCTTCTTACCTTGTTTGATGGAGCTCCTAAGGCTGTCAATTCAGGGAATTCCTTCTACCAACAAAACCACAGGATTTGTCCCCTCTCCTGAAAGACTGTGAGCCGGTGTGACCGGTGCGGCCACAACCATGGTTTCCAGGCTGCACGTGGCTTAATGGCCATCCCAGGATGGCAAGGCTCCTGTGATGGTGTATTTGGGACCAGAAAGTAGCTGCAGTTTACGACGGTAATTTTAGTTTTGGGGTAAGGGGAATAGCAGCTGGGCAGTTCATATTAATCAGGGACATGGCCTTAGGCTAACTAATAATCAAACAGTCCTAACTGACAAGCATTTATTAAGCACTATATGTAGCAGGCACCATGTTGAGCCCTGCTCAAAGAAGGGGAAAGGATGCAAAGAAGGGGAAAGTCACAATCTCTACCCTCAGGGACCTCATATTCTTAAAGGGGACACCACAAATCCATATATGAGTATGTACAAAATTAACTGGGTAATTTATGGGGTAATCCTGTGGTGGGGGTGCTTGGAGGCTTAATGGGCATGGTCAGCTGCCATCTCCTTTTGGGGCACCTTTTCTAGGCCTTTCAGGTGTTAGTATATGCTCTTGTCTGAAATTGCTTCAGCTGGATCCCCAGAAGCCCAACTGAGAGAGTCTGGGCTATTTATTTCCTTATAATTCAATGAGCATTCATTAAGAGCCCTTTGTAAACCAAGTACCATGCCAGGAGGTTGACAAAAAAAAAAAAAA
>NW_027185852.1:8624062-8634509 GCF_028583685.1 Petaurus breviceps papuanus
AGAGAGAGAGAGAGAGAGTCCTGGGTGCCAGAGAGCTCTTCCTTGGCCCGTGCAGTATGAAGGCCCACAACCCCAGGCACAGTGCTGGGAGTTCCAGACACTTGTGGCTTTGCTGTTCCGCACCCAAGTCACACCTGGATGGAACTTTGTGGGGACTAGAGTCATGGCCATCCAGTTCCCCTCTTATAACTTGAATAAAAGGAGCAAGCTGTTGGAAGGCATTACAGGGAAGTCTTCTCACATACTCTGTGGAATGTCCTGCTGGAAAGGTACCCACCAGCCTTACTTGGATTGGCTCAATCAGCTAACCCACAAGCATTTATTAAGCACCTGCTGTCTGCCGGGCATTGTACACTGAGGCCACCAAGGAAGCCCGCTGCATTCTCCATGGAGAGGGAGGGCAGGGACGTATCGAGGATGAGCTCTCCTGACAGGCAGACCGTTGAGGATCCAAAGAGGTTTCTCCAGCCTTAGGCCCCTCAGCTTCATGGAACTTTCCTGGCTCCTTTCAGAGCATCCCCCAGCTCCCCCATCCTGCGTGAGGCCTTCTCTGACCACCTCAGTTGTTTGTGTATTCGTGTTCTCTCTCTCCCTGCTTCTCCTCTCCTTGTTCCCTCCCTCCCCTTCTGTCTCTCACCAGTTCTCTGTCTCCTCCTTTCTTCTCTCTCCTCCTCCTCCTCCCATTATTTTACCTGTCTTCACTTGGCAGTGTGTGTTCCCTTCCAAGGGCAGGGGCTGCTTTCGTTTTGTCTTTGGTGCCCTCACCATCTAATTTAGTATCTGGCATGTTTTTATTATGTGAGGGCAGGGAAGAGTTGCTATTTCATCTATGTAAATGATTCACGGTCTGGAAAGGCCCTTCACTGATGGACATTGGCCACTCATTTGTGATACAGAGGAATCTTAGAGAGAAGCCCAGGGGCACTGAGAGGTTAGCTAACTTGTCAAGACTCGAACTGAGGTCTTCCTGACCCTAATATTGCCTCTGGTATCCATTATGCTGGCTGTCTTACCTTGCACATTTTTCAGTCATTTTCAGTCATGTGACTCATGGTGACCCCATTTTCTTGACCAGAAATACCGGAATGGTTTGCCATTTCCTTCTCCAGCTAATTTTTCAAATGAGGAAATGGAAGTAAACAGGGTGAAGTGACTTGCCCAGGGTCACACCTCCAGGAAGTGTCTGAGGCTGGATTTGAACTCAGGGAGATGAGTCTTTCTGATTCTAGGCCTGGTGCTGTATTCACCATGCCAATGTACCCTTGGACAAATTATGCACTGTGCCACCCAGCTGCCCTCAATGTGCTTACAGTAGGCACTTAATAAGTATTTAGAATTGGATTCATAGCTTATTAGTTTTAAGCTTTGTCCTAAAAATCTAGAGATTTATTTGATTTCTCTCCTCTCTCTGTAAAGACAATGTAGCTTTTTGCTCTCTTTGGCCTTTCCTCGTGTCAGATCTGCAGAGTGCGCGTGCACACATGTGTGTGTGTGTGTGTGTGTGTGTGTGTGTGTGTGTGTGTGAGAAAGACACAGATAGTAAGAGGGTGAGAGTGATTGGGAGAGTGACCTGGCTATGGGGTGTGCTCTGGGTGAAGTCCTTGGCTCCTGCTGGGTCTGGCCAAGCTCAAACCTGCCACGTTTCCTTTCCTAGGAGCTGGGGAAGTATGGCCTCCTCTACTACAATGCACTGTTCATGATCCTTCCCACCATGGCCATCGCCTACTTCACAGGAGATGCACAGAAGGTAGGCTCCCTTGTTTTTCATGGACACAGGCCCATTTCAGGCTCTTAGAGGGTTGTTTTTTTTCAAGTCTAAAAGAGAAGCTTGTATGTTGGTAGCAAGGAATGTTCCCTTCAGGTGGCCAGAGTAGAGAGTTTCCTTCCCAGCACGCTTTGCCTGTGCCTCTGTGGGAGACGGTGCCAAAAATCCTCAGAATAGCTGTTTCTAGAAACATAAATAGCGCCGTGTTAGCCAGGATACTTTGGGGGAAGGAGGAGGAGAGGCAGAATTTTCTGGGTAGAGGCACAGAAGGGCTGTAGGAAGGACTCTGTCCTTGAAATATTCACACTGAACTTTTCCATGCCTCAGTTCCCCCCTCTGTAAAATGAGGGATTTGGACTAGCTGGCCTCTGGGGAACCTTTTGCTTCTGGATCTGGGATCTCAAAGTCGTGAGATTCTTTTAAACCCCAGCAGAACCCCAAGCTTTCTCCTTCGATTAATTTTCTGTTTTGACTGCTGGCCAAAGATGCATGGTTTATGGAGACTGAGTCCCACTCGGAGTCCTGATAACATAACCAACAGAAAGCTGTCGTCACCAGTGGTTTACTTTTAGGATGTAATAATCCTCGTTCCAGTTCTCCAGATGTTTAATTGGCTCTCTGCCATGCCTTTATAGCAAGCCTGCACTCAGGAGGAAAGATGCCCCCCGTCCTGGAAGAGTTCCTGGGTTATCACAGATGAGGTGGAAACTGAGGGGTTGCTTTGCCAGTGATTTTTGTTTTATTGATGTGGCTCACTTTGCACACTAAGGGTATTTTCAGATATATCCCCCCTTCTTCTCTCGATCTTGTAATAGACTCTATTCATTTTTTTTTAAGTTAAGCAAAACTAGCAAATATGGTTGTTTTGTGTATAGTCTAGTCTATGTACATCCATGGTCTCACATCTTTCTATGGAGAGGACCAAAGTCTATTTCATCATCTCTGCTCTAGGGCCAAGGTTTTGGTTCCTCTGGAATCATAAGTTTCTACCTAGAAGAGACCTTAAGGTCACCTGGGCCAGAAAAGGAAACAGTACCAGCCAGGAATCACCTACCCAAGTGTACCCAGGTCCTAAGTGGCCAATGGGCTAAGAACCAATTCTGCCTTAGCCACTGTACCTGATGGACTCTGTGTTCATCAGGCTTCTAGAATTGTTCTAATTTCTAGAACTGTAGTCTGCTGGTTTTATTCTCTTCTTTCCCTGCCCCACTCCCCTCTTTCTCTTCTTTGTCCTTTTCCCCTCCTTCTTTTCTTCCTCCTCCTTTTCCCCCTCTCCTTTTCTTCCTCCTTCTTCATTCCCCTCCCTCCTCCTTCCCCTTGCATGCCTCCTCACTGTTGTTGTCTCCAGGGGTGGTTAAAAGTCCTTATGTTTTGGTCGATGTAGAAATGCTAAATGATTGTTGAAGCAAACAAACAGACCACATCCTCAGCATCTACTATGTGTTGTGTTCAAAAAAATTGTTCTTTAGACCCACGGGAGTTGCTCCCAAGCCTGGATGTCTTATATATGGAAGGTTGTTTATGGAATGACTTTTCTTTTGCGTTTTTAAAAGAACCATCACAAAATAGTCTTTAGACTTTCTTAAATTTAACAACTAACTGACAATCAGCCACAAGCATTTGTTAAAACTGCCTACTGTGTGCCAGGTACAAGGACAAAAGTGCCTGTCTGGGGGATGAGAACTGCATTCTAAGGTCTAGAGAAGTACAAATGCAGGGGATTTGGGAGAGGCTAGAGCCTGAGCTGGGAGGGCTTCTGGGAGGAGGTGGTGCTTAAACAAAGGCTCCCTTAAATGAGGCATCTGCAGATCTGGGGGCACAGAAATGATTATTGTTGCAGGTGGTGCCCTGGCTGTCTGAATGGCCAGCCAAGAAAGGGTCAGCCTGCAGCCTGGGCTCTTTGGCCAAGGAAGCAGAGACAGCAGCACTCGGACCTTCTTGGGGGTAGAGTCTGCAGGGTGGGCATGAGGAGACTAGGAGAGTGACTCACAGCTCTGAAAAGTACATTGTTATGTAGATCTTTGGTTTTCTCACCCCCTCGACTTCCCTTTGGTTCCTTCCCCTCTCCCCTCCCAGAAGGCCTTTTCATAGAACAAAGGGAATTTGGGGCTTGCAATTGATATATCATGCTTAGGTTTGAAAGGCACTTTACATACATACTACACATCATTTGATGCTCACAGTACCCCTGTAAGGTAGGGCTATTCTTATACCCATTTTATGGATGTGGAAACCAAGGCTTAGAGAGATTGAGTGACTGACCCAGAGTCGTAGTATCCTGAAAGTGATTTGTGGCAAGGGGATGTTGGAGAGGCAAATACTAAGATAACTGGGGGTCATGAAAACCTGGGATTTGCCTGTTCCAGTTGAAAAGGCTAGGCACAAACGTGACTGTCCAGCTTGCATTTCCCAGATCTACCAGCCTAAAAGGACATAGGGTAAAAAAAAATTAGAAATCTTTGTTTGGTTACATGAATAGTGAGATGGCAGATGTAAAGGTGCTTTGTAGTTGATCAGGCAACAAGCGTTTATTAAGCACCTATAGTATACCAGGCATAGCAATAATTACTAGTGATGAAAAGAAAGACAAAAATAGTCCCTGCCCTCTGGAAGCTTACAGTTGAAGGGAGAAGACAATGTGCAGACAGCAGGGTATGGACATGTACGGGTTTGTTGGTGATAACCTCAGGGGGAAGACGCTGAGATTCAGAAGGACTGGGAAGGGCTTCCTGGGACTTGAAGGGAGCCAGGAGGTGGAGGTGAGGAGGGGCAGAGTGCCGGGCATGGAGGCAGCCAGGGAAAATGCCCAGAGCTGAGAGATAGAGTGTCTTAGGAGAACAGCATCAAGGAAGCCAGGGTCACTGGATCAAAGGTTCAGCAAGGTGGGGGCAGACAGGTTGGGGAGGGCTTTGAAAGCCAAACAGAGGATTTTATTTTTCATCTTGGCAGTAACAGAGAACATAAAACAGAGTTTATGGAATAGGCAGTGACAAAGTCAGACCTCCATTTTAGGAGGATCAGGTTGACCGCTGTGGCCTATTAGAGCATTGGATGAATTGGAGAGAGGGAAGGCTGGAGGCAGCCAACAGGTATGGAAAGAGCCCAGGCAGAAGGTGAGCAGGGCCTGCACGGGGGTGGCAGGGGCAGAGGAGAGAGGAGGGCATCTAGTAGGAGAGGTATTATGAAGGCATAATCAACAGGGCCTGACAGCTGATGGGAGATGGGGCTTGGGAGTGAGAGTTGAAGATGATAGCTGGGTGTTGTGAGCTTGGATGATGGGGAGGACTGGGGCGCCCTCCACAGCAGGAGTGAAATCAGGGAGAGGTGAATGATTTGGGGAAAGAGAAGGAGCTCTCTTTTGCATGTGCTGAGTTTTCGATGTCTAAGAGGCAGTTGGAGATTCCAGATTGGAGTCCAAGGGCGGGACAGGGAGGTCTGGGAATCAGCAGCATAAGTAGCAGCTGTCACAGCTCTCTAGTCCTTGGCTAAATCATCCTTGGGAGCCTGGCCTTGGAAGCCCAGTGTGGGGCAGCCTTCTCCCTGAGGCCCTTCCTGCTCTCCCCCACAGAATTACTTGGCACCCCCTTTATCTGCCTTCTTTATTTACTTGTCTACTAAGACAAGTTGTCTTAGTAGACATTGTTGTCCCCCCAAAGGAGGGGCAGAAATTACTTTGTCTACATCTTCTCATCCCCAGAGCTTAGCTCTGTCCAGCACATAGTGGGTACTTCATAAATATTACTGATTGATTGATTTCACCTGTTCTTTGTGTTTACTGAAATCTTTTGTCTGCTGCTAAAATTTCCCAAATTGTAGTGCATTAAAAAAATATTTTTCAAAGAACTAACTTCAAAAAACATTATTTAAAAAAAAATAAAGGGATAACCTCTTCTCTGGGAGCAAAAGGTCACAAAGCCCAGAGAGCTGGATTGCAGTCAGTGTTTAAAGATTTTGTTTCCTTGGATTTCTAAGGTGATGCTGCAGAGCTCTCTTCTGGGCTCCTGCTGTTTTTGCCCTGCAGTTATGATTTGCCCCTGGCTTTCTTTGTGGGCCATTTAGTGGATCTGGGGCCCTGGGGCTGGACCAGCAATTATACTGGGAGTATTGGAGACAAAAATAAGTGATTGTCTCAGAGGGAATGTTAGTTTCATCCTCCCTGCCTTCTTGAGCCCTCATTTAAAGCTAGGATTGTGACCTACCTTGTGTACATAATAACAATAGTAATAATTGATAATAATAATAAATCAGTATGGCATAGGGTGGGGAGGTAGAGGCAACCTAAGGGGCTCTGTCATTGATCTTTATGACCTTACACAAGTCACATAACTTTTCTGTCTCTTGCCTCATCTGCGAAATAGGAGAGTGGAACTTGAGGGCCTTCCAGGTTCCTTCCAACTCTAAAGCTATGATCTGTTGGGTCATAAAAAAAATCAGGAGGCAGAAATCATAGTGTGTTAATGAGACGTTTGCTACTTCATTGTCACAGAGAGTAGGCACAGTGCGTACATGTGGGCTGAATCCATGCCTGCAGGTAGTCTGGTCGGGGACTCCCCACTCCCCCTGAATGCCCTCCCTTTCATAGCCTGGCTCAGGCAGCCCCGGCCTCTTCTCTTCACCAGCCTATGTTCTCCATTTGACTCTATATTGAGGCGAATCCTTTTCCTCATCTGTTTTCAAGACCAGCCAGAGGTCTCCCATACAAACAATCCTTGGCTTTACCGGCAGCTCCCCCTGCCTTCTCTTTGCTTTTTGTAGCCTTGTGGATGAGCTGGAATCATTCTTTCTTATTGCAGCATTCTCTTATAGTCAATGCAAAAATTTAACCCTTCAGATCCTAAATCCAGATCCCTTGAGGAGTAGAGATGTTGAAGCCCCCTTCCACCTCACAACTCTTGGAGCCCCTGAAATTCAGTGTGGTAGAGTGGGCAGTACCCCAGGTATGGAGGCAGAGGACCAAGATTCAGCCTCCCCTCTACCTGAAATGTTTTTAAGCTCTCAGGGCCTTCGTTTCCTCATCATTAAAATGAAGGTGTATCTCAGTGGCCCCTTTCGGCCTTAAATCTGTGATCCAGACAGATAAAATACAGCTCTTCGGCCTGCTTGGTTCGCATTTCTTTTTTACCTTTACTGATTTTATTATGACACTAAATATAGGATCATGGGTTTAGAGATGGAAAGGACCTAGAAAACTAGGCCAATCCCCACCCCACACTTTGCATATGAGGAGATCCAAGAGGTTAAGTGACTTATCCAGGGTGATCAACTTTTTATTCAACTTTTGAATATCTGAGGCAGGATCTGATCAGATCCACTTGACCCTATCCACTCTGCCATGCTGACTTTCTAATCAGATTCCATTTCTTATTCCAATCAATCAATCAATAGGTGCATTTATTAAGCCCCTACTATATTTGAGACACTATGCTAAGCATTGGGGATACAAAAAGGGAATGCCTTCAGGGAGCTTATAGTCTGATGGTGGAGACCACAAGCAAATCAATATATCCCAACAAGCTCTATCCTGGATAAACAGGAAATGCTTCTCAGCTGAGGCCCTGGGATGGAGAGGGGGTGGGGCAGGCTTCCTGTAGAAGGGGGGATTTTTGTTGGGACTTTCAGGGAGCTCAGCAGCAGACTGTGTTCCTGAGCTGGGGACCAGGGTCTTTTACCCTCTCTGTGTGCCTGATCACTAGCACAACTTTTGTGCACGTAATAGGTTTTTGACAAAATTTCAGGCTTATTCCTGCTCAAATGAACATTGACTAAGTCCCGATTATGTGCCTAGGATTGTGGTGTGGGAATAGGGGATATAACAGACAATTGAAGATAATGCTTGTGTTTATGTGAAATAGAAAACAATAGGAGACTGTGTTTGATTGGGAACCAAAGCATGGGATGCCTACAGGTGCCACAGAATTATTCTTGTGGCATCATGGAAAAGACCTTGGATCTGGGCGTGATGCTGGTGTCCTCTCTGGGGAGCTGGAAGGAGATCATGAACAAGCCTTTTCTTTTACAAACGAAGACATTGAGGCCCAGAACCAGGTAGTGACTTGGCTTCAGGCCACAAGCAAAGGACTGAGTGTCAGAGACAAGATTGGAAGCCGGGTCTTTCTGACCCCCCAGAAGGCTCTTTCCACACTCACTAACTTTGGGCCTCTGGCTACTTGCTTGACCTCTCCTGAAAAGGAGGCTAATACTCCTTGCTTTCCACCTGTGCCTTGGTCATGGTTCCATATCTGGGGCATTGAGAGCTTTAGATAATTTATTTATCTTCAGTAAGCCTTGGGTAAAAGTCCCCTAGGAGATAAGAGCAGAGCAAAGCCACCTGCACCAGGAGACAAATCAGTTCCCAAGGAAATTCCCTGGAGTCTCTGAGGAGGTCCCTCTGAAGTCCCAGAGCTCTCTTTAAAATCTCCTTGTCCAAAGGACACACACCTTGATCCCAGGTCCATTGACCTGGGGCTGAGTGAACGCAGAAGGCCCAAGGTCCCCCCCAACACAGCCCCAGTTGATAGGATAGGGGGTGGTAAATGGAGCCCCCCTGGGTCTGCTGGCCTCCTGGCCCCCCCAAACACACTTTGTAAATTCTGTTTCCTGGGATGCTGTGGCCAGTGAGTCAGTCCGCTGGTGGCTGCCTACTGGGGCTGAGTCACACTCCTTTGCTGGCCTGTTCCTTGGAAAGCTGACATGCTTTCTTGTCCTGCACACTTTCCTCAAGCCCTTCCAGTTTGTCTGGCCGAGATCTGGAGATCCAAATTCACCTTTGTACCAAGATGAGCTATGGGAGGAGGAGGACTTTGTGGGTGGAGTTCTAGGGCCTGGGATTGTGTGCAACTTTCCTCCTGGAAACACGTGGGCTGGAAGTTGGGTTTGGTCACCTGCCAAATAGAGTCTGCGGGGGCTGGGTGGAGAATGACCCAAGAAGTACTGGGAAATCTAGGTCTGCGTGGCCTGGCTGGGGCCTTCAGGGATGGCCTGCAAACAATGGGGCAGAGAGAGCTGACTGGAGGTGTCCCGGAGTCCTGGGAGGGAGACATCAGTTACAACGTAATCAATGGGCTATTTGTGTGAAGTGGGCCAGGCAGGACTGATGCTCCAGCTGCCAGGTGCTGGGATCTGGCTGCTCTGGACATGGTCTTCCTCCAGAAAGGAGCCACGGCCGCTTTCAGCCCAAGATGCTGGAAGCAGGCTCTAGGGCTGATACAATATAAGTGAAATGTCTGGCAGCCTGGAAAGCCAGGCTCTCCGGGGGGCCCAGCCGTTTATTATACCTTGTATATACCCGTACACATATGGAAACATCTGCTTGTTAGAGAGAAATCTACCTGTTACATAGTTGGTATACGTAAAATGACTTATTATACATAAATGTATCATATACCATATAAATTTGTTCATTATACGTGCAATCAATTATATGTGTAATAATTGCATTTCATTAGAATTGGTTTCCTTTGTAATCCTAGGTGTTTTATGCCTTTTAAAACATGATTCTGGGGCACCTAGGTGGCACAGTGAATAGAGCACCAGCCCTGGAGTCAGGAGGACCTGAGTTCAAATCCGGCCTCAGACACTTAACACATATTAGCCGTGTGACCTTGGGCAAGTCACTTAATTCCAACTGCCCTGCCTTCCCCCCTCAAACCCCCCCCAAAACATGATTCTGAGAAAGGTCCTTAGGCCCCCCAGATGGCCAAGAGTCCAGGTCGCCCCCAAAAGGTTAAGAAGCCTTCCATTGAAGGATTTCTGAACATCAGCACTCAGCTCCACCTCTGCTTCTGTTTCCTCCTTTGTTGAGTAGGGTAATAACAGCCCCTCCCTCCCAGTGTTGTGGGGGTCAAATGAGGTATTTGAAAAGTGTGGGGGTCAAATGAGGTATTTGCAAAGTGCTTGGCACCGTGCCTGGCCCCTGGGATTTGTCATCATATGGCTATTTCAGTAGTGTCCAGCTCTTCGTGGTCCCGTTTGGGTTTGTTTGATATTTTTTGGCTAAGATACTGGAGTGGTTTGCCATTTCCTTTTCTAGTACAGTTTACAGATGGGAAACTGAGGCAAACAGGGTGGAGTGACTTGCCCAGGGTCACACAGCTAATAAGTGTCTGAGGCTGGATTTGAACTCAGGGAGATGAGTCTTCCTGACTCCCATCCTGGCACTCTGTGCACTATGGCGCCCCCTAGCTGCCCTCGGACACAATGAGTCCTATGTCAGTATTAGAATGTAGTAGTAGTAGTAATAGTAGTAGCAGCAGTAGCAGTAGTAGTAGTAGTAGTAGCAGCAGTAGTAGTAGTAGCAGTAGTAGTAGTAATAGTAGTAGCAGCAACAGCAGCAGGAGCAGCACTGCCTGGGACACACATTAGATGTGTCACCTTGGGCAAGTCACTTAGCCTTCTGCCTCAGTTTCCTCATCTGTAGAATGGAATGAAAATAGCCCCTCCCTCTCGGAGTCTTGAGGGTCAAGTGAGAAGGGCTTAGCTCAGAGCCTGGCACGTGACTGATGCTCCCCAGTGCTGTTGTCTTATTTGATCTTCTGTGTGCCAGGCGTGGTTGTGGCATTCGGCAAACACTCGTGATTTTTAATCCCAGGACTCTAGATGATCTCTTTGGAGCTGTCGGGTCCAGCCTTCTCATTTTAAGAGCGGAGGAAAGTGATACCCCTGATTGGGGTGGCCCAGATGACC
>NW_027185852.1:8634909-8730724 GCF_028583685.1 Petaurus breviceps papuanus
GGAGGGGGCCTCAAAGGTCATCTAGCCTGACCCCCTTATTTACAGATGAAGATGCCAAAGCCCAGATGGGTCCAGTGACTTGACCAAGGTCTCACTGACAATGATGACCTGTGACTTGGCATACTTGCTCTTTCTCTGAAGAAGGCAAGAACTCAGCTGACTGGATCTTTGCCAGTCAATTGAGCAAGCATGTATTAGGCATTTACTGTATGCCAGGCACTGTGCTAAGCCCTGGGTATATGAATACAAACAAAAAGACAGCCCCTGCCCTCAAAGAGCTTGCAGTCCAGTGGGGAAAGACCCCACTAACAGGGCACAGAAAAGGATGTGTAATCTTCCAGAGCCAGAAGACTGCTGGGGAAGTCTGCAGAGGAGTTGGGAGAAGAGGGAAGGAGTGAGGCAGGAAAACCTGGGCTCTAATCCTGCCTCTGAATCCTAGCAGCATTATGACTGGGTGGCCCTCAGTCTCTCAGTGCCCCAGGCCAGAGGCGTCAGACCCACCACCCCAGTCCACAAAACACCAGGCGGGCTTCCAGCCAGAGACAGATTAAAACCTAAAATAAAAGTGCAAGAAAACGGGGGTTTCTAAGGCAACCTGCTTCTCTCAGTTTCTGTTTCAGGGGATCCACTGCCCTAGGCAGATCTGTAAAACTCAACTGTTGCTGATCTGTTCTAATGGAGGACATTTCCTTACTTGGAGTTCCTTTTTGCCAATGAAATCTGAGATATGGCCAAAGAAAAAAACTTTCTCTAGGCCCAGTGCTTGGTACTGGGCATGCAAAGATAAAATTAAAACAGGGTTTGCCCTCGAGTATTTTTTTTTTGAGGGGAAACAGTAGACCCAATACATAAACAGACTCTCAATGGGGGGGGGTATGCGTTAACACCTGGGGGACTCTGCAGAGGGCTCCCCGCCTGGGTGCTCCTGGAGCTGATAAGGAGTGGGCAGGAAGAAGAACGTGGGCACACAGGTTTCTAGCCCTTGGGAGTGGGCACAGAACAAAAGCCACATGCTTGATTGGCTTTCTTCTTACCTTGAAATAAAAAGACAAGCTTTTGATTCTAGGTTCCTGGTGTCCTAGGCCTGCCAGAAGTAATAGAATTTGTCTTCAGTTTCTCCTTATAAAAACATTCTGCATTCTAGTCCACAGGTGTCAGGCAGAGGCCAGCCTGCTTTATACTAGGAAGGAATAAACGCTGCTTGAGTCACCGGGGCTGACAAAGGTGGGGCGGCCTCTGTTCACTAAACAGCTTTGCTGAGTGTCAATTAGTCCAGATTGCATTGAAATCAATTAGCTGCTGTTCCTGGGTCACCTTGGAGCACACAGCCAGTGACACCCAGCAGGCTTAGGGGCTGTGTTGGCTGGGCCTGCTCCCAGCGGGATGGGCTGGCTATGGCTAGGTGTTCTCCAGGAGCAATGCAAGAACAGAGCCCATCTGTCTGGCCGCACAAGGGCAGCCCTGTGGCCAGCCAGCAGGGGATAATGTCTCCATTATACAGCTTTATAAATGACACCCCTTGGATGAGCTTTATGGGAACTGGCCACAGCCTGAATTCCATACCTGGCGGGTGCCTCCCAGGCTCTGGTGACTCAGGGAGAAATGAGGAGTGTTCCCGCTGCCAGGACGGCCTGGAAGAAGGAGCTTTTTGTTTGTTTGTTTAAGCCTTTTCTCAGCTCCTGTGCCCAGGGTTGGCTCAGCAACCCTCCCCAGACTAGAGCATTTGGGTCTCTTTTGCCTCTAAATTCCACTGATCTGATAACAGCAAAATTGTAAATGTATCCTTCTCCTTTGATGATTAGGCAGGCTTTTGGAGGACTCCAAACTATTACCTATTTAGCTGTAAAATAAACTCTCTTAGTCTTCTAGATATATGTTTGTTTTTAAATTTTAGGAAGGAAATTTAATCCAATAATTCAGTTCATTTTTAATTAAATTTTTTTATTGATATCTTGTATTTTATGTCACCTTCATTTCTGAATATACTTCTGCTTCTCCTATCTGATAGCCATTGTTACGATGAATCTTTTTAAAGTAGGGAGGAAAAACAGTTCAGCAAAACTAACCTATGTTTCAGTCGCCTCTGACAGTGTTCAGCAAATATCAAGAAAGAAGATTGAGTCACTTAACTTTGTCTACCTCATTTGCCTCATCTGTAAAATGGGGACAATAATAGCACCTTCCTCCAAGCTTGTTATGAGGCCCAACTGAGGTAATAATGGCAAACCTTAGAGACCCATTGAAATGTTAGTTTTTATTATTAATCATAGTAATAATCAGCCAGATTGGTCCAGAGCCAGATTGTGCCACATATTTCTGCCTTCATGTTTTCAGAGTTGGGAAAGGACCCAGACCCACCTTTGTGGGCGTGTTTGGGGCACCAAGACTAACCAAAGTAGCTCATGTTTATAAAGGGCTTTGTCATACGGAATCTCATTGAATCTTCCACTGTCATGGGCTGTGGGGATAGTCTCACTTTCATTCTACTGCCCAAATAGACCTCTGGAGCTTTAGAACAGGAAGAAACCTTAGTAAGAGAGATGGAGCTTCCAGAAAGAAGGTGCCCTCCGCTCGTCACCCCAAGGCTGGAATATTGGGCTCAGTTCTGCTTAGCAGAGTTTAAGAAGGATGGGGCCACCTGCATGGCAGAGCTAGGGTTCAGAGAGGGCTTAGAGGTCAGCTCATCCAGGATGGCCAAGGGGCCCAAGACTGTGCCCTGGGATCATCCAAGGAGTCTCGGAGGGCTTGCTAGGGGCTTTCTTAAATTTTGTGAAGGGTTTGGTTTGGCCCTACACATTGGAACTGAGCAGTGGATGGAGGTCACAAATCCGAAGATTTAGACTTAATGTTATGTAAAAACTACCTACCAAAGAGAGTTGGCTCAGAGTGGGATGGGCTACCCTTAGAGGAAGAAGTTCCCTGCCATTGGAGGTCTTCCAACAAAGGCTGGAAGGGCCATCATTGGGCACATTATGGGGGTAATTCTCATCCAGGTGTGGGCTGCTAAGGTCCCTCCCAACTCTAAAATTCTGTTATTATCTCAACTTGCCTAAGGTCAAATAGCTGGTAATTATGTAGTGGGAGGGCTTTGAAATCATAAAATCTCAAGAGTTGGAAGGTCCTCAGAGGTCATCAATCAGATGAAGAAACTAGGGACATTTAGCCTGGAGAAGAAAAGGCCAGGATATCTGTGAGCTGGGGGAGGGGTGCTAAGGAAGAGGGCTTGATTTAGGCAGAACCAGGAAGAATAATATGGACAGGAATTTCAAGGAAGCAGATTTACACTCAGTATAAGCAAAAACGCCCTAGCGAGTTAGGACACCTCAAAGAGGAATGAGCCGCTTGGGCAGGCTGGGGCTTTCTCTTTGCTGGGGGGTTCAGGCTGAATGATCCCTTGCTAGTGATGTTGTTGGGGGAAGGGATCAGGGACTAGAAGTGATGTGATCAGAGGAAAGCCCTGGATATTGTACATGCCCTTTGTTCTAAGGACTTGAATACAGGGCCTTTGCCTCCCCAGTTGATGTCAGACGGTCTCTGTGCTGTTGCTGTTACTCGGTCATTACCATGCTGGGGGGCTGGTGAACAAGCTGTGTGTCAGTAATGTGGAAATATGTTTAATGTGATTGCATATGTATAACCTTGAGGTTGCTGTCTTGGGGAGAAGGATAAAAAATTGGATCAAAATCTTGTAAAAAATGAATGTTGAAAACGAGCTTTACATGTAATTGAAAAAAAGTGAAATACTCTCTACACAGAAAATAAATAAAAAGGGGGAGGGGGAACAAGCTGTGTTCCAGGTGCTGTGCACTGGGGATAAAAGGAGAAAGGCAAAAACCAGGCTCTGTCCCTTCAGAGCTCACATTTCTAATAGAACAACAATGAACCAGCAAGATCTATAAACAGTAGAGGGACTGTCATCTCAAGGGGAGGCCTTAGTGCCCAGGGAGTCATGATGGTGGGATTTGAACTCAATCTTGAGGGGAACTGGGAATTCCAAGCAGTGGAACTGATCAGGAGACAGAGAACCAGCCAGAGGGCCAGAGCTGCTGGATTTCAGGCTACAGAGATGGGAGGCAAGTGTCAGACTCTGGAAAGGTGGGAAGGTTCACAGGTTTAAGAACTTTCAATACCAGACCCTGTCGCTGTTGACTTTAGAGAATTTTCTAGCATTTACAAGATTTCACACTACTGGGTCCAGGTTAGAATACAGTTCCTTTCTTAGTGGATTGATGGTGAGAGAATTTCTAAAGGCCCACAGTTCCATTATCATTCAAATGCTTTCCCTCTTTCCACCCATTTAAAGACAAGATGACTGGTTCAGTTTTAGATTTACAGAACACCAGCTCAGAGTCAATGCTGCAGGGAGAAGAAAGGCTTAGCCATATGTTGGATTTTGGTTTGAATCTCAGAGGACTGGGCAGTGGAAATAGTTCTGCTTTTGGAGGCTGAGGACCCGGACTCCGACTTCTCCATGCCCCTGGAGACAGACCTGAGAAGGAAACCCCTACAGATGCCCTTCTCCCTGTGCTCCAGAAAGCAGGCAGAATTGGCAAGAATCTTGGCCACAGGCTTTAGGGCAAGTCACTGAGGCAACAGCATTTTACAATGTAAAGAACTAGTCAATTTGGAGGCAGAAAACTTGGATCAAATTCTGCTTTCTGTGGTTATTTGCGTGTCCTTGGGAAAGTCACTCTCCTATGTGCCTCAGTTTCCTAATCTGTAAAATGAAGAGGTTGGACTAGATGACCTCTATAGTCCCTTCTATCTTTAAATCTGTAATCCTAAGTCTAAGACCAAACACATAGGGGTGGTTTTTCTCCGTCTTTTGAGTCAGCAGAGACCTTTATTTTAAACTTATTAAAACACCTTTTTAAAAAAGAAAAAAAAATTTATTCAACACCAAATAAAATGGGCATTTCCACATAGCAGAACGAAAAAGAAGGGTGGTAGCTGCAGTCACCGGTCTCTGTTCCATGCAGGCTGGTTTGCTTTTCCAGTATATGCTAAGATTGAAAGCTGTCTCTCACTGCTCAGAGATACCTTGGGGATGTCCTGCACTGGTGAGGAAGTGCTTTAGACAGCCAGCCCAGCCTTAGGGCCCACCAGAAGCCAGGCTTCCTCCTACCTCATCTACCTCATCCCCAAAGGCTCCGTGCCCTCCCTCCCCAAGCCAGAAGGCAGATGCAAGCAGCCTCTGGCAAAGGCAGCCTGGCATGGCTTGCCAGCTCATTGTGCCACAGCCCTTTGAGCTGGGGAGGTGTGCACAGGTTCACTGGGTTATGTTACACTTTGGAAACTGGAGCCCACATTCAGCCTCAGCAGAAACCTCAAGCTAAGCCCTTTGTGGGCTTCTTCTGTAATCATGGCCCTGGCTCACCCCAGATTTGAGATTGTGGACCCTGTGGCCGGGATTCTTGCCAATTCTGGCTGCTTTGGGGATCTCTGGGAGAAAGATGTCTCAGGGGGGAGTTCTCATCAGGGCTGTCTCCAGGGACATGACCTGAAATCAGTAATGTCCCTGAGTAAATGAATGAACAAATGAAAAAACATTTTTTATTATTATGCTTACTGCTGACCATCCACTGCATGACGGGTATGTCTGAAGGCAGAGGTGGACCTGCCCCCAAGGAGCCTCCGTTCTAATCGGCAGGGACTGTTAATCTTTTTTTTGTGTGTCTTGACCCCTTGTGCTGGCAGTCATTCTGGGGACAGCTTCTCTGAATCATGTTTTTAAATGGATCAATGAAATACATAGGATTACAAAGGAAACCACTAATATTGAAAGATAGTCATCAAAATACGTTTTTTTAAAAGTATATGAACCGTGGCTTAAGAAATCTGGTAATAATAGAAGATAACATACCTAAAGGACCCGTCTGTGGAAGATAATTGCCAGGGAGGAGGGATTAAATGCCCTGGGGGATGATGGGGACCCTGGGAACCTAGTGGGCCTGGTGAGGGTCTCTCCAGTCAGGATGGTGAGGCCCCATGGCCAGAAAGAGATACTTTTGTATGGCTTCTTATGGGATCTTAATGATCACAGACTCACCTAGCAGGATTGGCCCTTAGGAATAACTGAGTCCCATTTTACAGAGGAAGAAACTATGGCCCAGAGAGGTCATGTGATTTTCTCCCCCAGCAGAGTTGGTGTGGAAGAACCGGGAGCCCTCTTGTTCCTGGGCCAAGGTTTGTGCTTGCCACTGGGGACTCCGCTTTGTGTCTGTCATCACTTCCATGGTCAGGGAAGGAAAGGAAGAGAAGAAGCCTTTATGAAGTGCTTCCTGTGTGCCAGACACTACAAATACTCTCTCATTTGATCTCGCAATAGCCCTTCAAGGTCAGAGCTATGATCCTCATTTTATAGCTGAGGAAACTCAGGTATCTGAGGCTTCATGTCCCCCATGACAGGTGGCTTTACTGCTCACCAAGGCTGACCCCTCTGTCTGCTCAGGCTATCCCATTCCATCCTACCTTCGCCAACAGATGTTCCCCTCTGTCATCCCATTCTTTTCCTTATTTTCAATCTCTCTCTACTGGCTCCCTCCCTACTGGCTCCAAACGTGTCCATGTCTCTCCCATTCTGAAAAACCACTGACTTGATCCTCCCATCCCCTAACTATCATTCTATTTCTTTTCTGCCCTTCATAGCTAAACTCTTCGGAAGGTCTGTCTGCCAGAAGGGTCTCTGCTTTATCTCTTCTTGCTCCCTTCTTAACCCTTTACAGTCTGGCTCCTGCCCTTATCATTCTACCAAACTTGCTTTTGCGCAAAGATCTCTTCCTTGCCAAATCCAGTGGCCTTTTTTCTACCCTCATTCTCCTTGACCTCTCTTCAGCCTCTGCCACTGTCCATCACTCTCTCTTCCTTGATTCTGTCTTCTCTCTCAGTTTTCAGGATGCCCACATTCTCTCCTCGCTCTCCTTCTCCCTCTCTGAGTGCCCCTTCTCTGTTCCCTTTGCTGGATTCTCCTCCATAGGAGTCCCCCAGGATTCTGTCCTGGGCCCAGTATCTATACCACTTTACTTGGTGTTCTCATCTACTCCCCTGGATTTAATTACAATTTCTACACTGATTATTCTCAAATCTACCTCTTCTGCTCCAGTCCTTCTCCTGACCTCCTAGCTCACGTCTCCAACTGCCTTTCAGATATCTTGAACTAGAAGTCAGTAGACATCTTTTTGAAAAATACTGTTTATTTATTTTTAGTTTTCAACATTCATTTCCACAAGATGAGTTACAAATCTTCTCCCCATCTTTCCCCTATCTCTACCCCAATATAATGGGCTTCCTGAATACCCCTTCCCCAAATCTGTTCTCTCTTATATCCTCCCCCAACTTTCTAGTAGGGCAAGGCGGATGTCTCTACCCCAGTACCTGTATATCTTATTTGCGAGTTGCATGTAAAAATAAAAAAAATTAACAGTTGTTTTTAAAACTTTGATTTCCAGATTCTTTCCCTTCTTCCCTCCTCACACATCCCCACTGGGAAGACAAGCAATTCAATAGAGGTTGTACATGTGTAGTTATGCAGAATGTTTCCATCATAGTTATATTGTGGAAGACTGGCTGTATTTCCCTCCATCCTATACTGCCCCCACTTGTTGTATTTTCTCCTTTGACCCTGTCCCTTTTCAAAAGTGTTTGCTTCTAACTGCCCCCAGTCTGCCCTCCCTTCTATCATCTGATCTTATTCCCTTCCCCCTACTTTCCTGTAGGTTAAGATACCCAATTGAGTGTGTATGTTATTCCCTCTTTAAGCCAAATCCAATGTAAGGTTGACCCATTCCTTTTCACCTTCCTGCTCTTCCCCTCCATTGTAACAGTTTTTTCTTGACTTTTTTATATGAGATAATTTACCCTGTTCTCTCTCCGTGTCTCCTCTCAATATATTCCTCTCTCACCTCTTAATTTTATTTTTTAGATATCATCCCTTCATATTCAACTCACCCTGTGCCCTCTGTCTATGTATACATGTACACACATATACACACACTCACATATATATTTATATACACATATACCCTCCTATACATACATATATATACACACACATATATATTCCCTTCAACTATCCTCATACTGAGAAAAGTCTCATGAGTTACTATTATCATTTTCCATGTAGGAATATAAATAGTTCAACTTTAATAAGTCCTTATGATTTCTTTTCCCTGCTTACCTTCTCATGCTTCTCTTGCTTCTTGTATTTGAAAGTCAAATTTTCTGTTCAGCTCTGGTTTTTTTCATCAAGAATGCTTGAAAGTCCTCTGTTTCATTGAATGGTCATACCCCTGAAGCATTATACTCAGTTTTGCTGGGTAGGTGATTCTTGGTTTTAATCCTAGCTCCTTTGACCTCCAGAATATCATATTCCAAGACCTTCAATCCTTTAGTGTAGAAGCTGCTAGATCTTGTGTTATCCTGATTGTGTTTCCACAAAACTCAAATAGTTTCTTCCTGATGGCTTGTAATATTTTCTTCTTGACCTGGGAACTCTGGAATTTGGCTATGATATTCCTAGGAGTTTTCTTTTGGGGATCTTTTTCAAGATGTGAGCAGTGAATTCTTTCAATTTCTATTTTGCCCTCTGGTTCTAAAATATCAGGGCAGTTTTCCTTGAGAATTTCTTGAAGGATGATTTCTAGGTTCTTTTTTTGATCATGGCTTTCAGGTAGTCCAATAATTTTGAAATTATCTCTCCTGGATCTATTTTCCAGGTCAGTGGTTTTTCCAATGAGATATTTCACATTGCCTTCTATTTTTTCATTTGTTTGGATCTGTTTTATATAGTATCTTGATTTCTCATAAAGTCATTAGCTTCCATTTTCTCCAATCTAATTTTGAAGGAATTATTTTTTTCAGTGAGATTTTGAAATTACTTTTCCATCTGGGCAATTCGACTTTTTAAGGCATTCTTCTCCTCACTGGCTCTTTGGGCCTCTTTTGCCATTTGAGGTAGTCTATTTTTTAAGATGTTATTTTCTTCAGTATTTTTGGGGGGTCTCCTTTAGCAGGCTGTTGACTCACTTTTCATGATTTTCTTGCATCATTCTCATTTCTCTTCCCAATTTTTCCTCCGCTTCTCTTACTTGATTTTCAAAATCCTTCTTGAGCTCCTCCATGGCCTGTAACCATTTTATATTTTTCTTGGAAGCTTTTGATGCAGGAGTTTTGCCTTTGTTGAATTCTTCTGGTCCCATGTTTTGATCCTTTTTGTCCTCAAAAAAGGATTCCATGATCTGATTGTGCTTCCTCTGCTTACTCATCTTGCCAGCCAATTACTTGACTTTTGAGATCTTTGCCAGGGTAGAACTCTGCTTCCAGAGTGTAGTGAGCTGTGTCCCAAATCGCTGGAGTTTTGCAAATGTTGTCAGAGCTATGAGGAGGGCGCCCTCTCTATAGCCCCCATAAGCTCTGGCACACTAGTGTTCCTCACCCCAGGACCACCACCTAAGACTGAGACCCAGATCCAAGCAGGTCAAAGCAAGATTGATTACCCTCTGAATGCTTGCTTGGTCCCCCTATTATCTGCAGGCCAGGAACTCCAGAGGAAGCTACGTGGTAGCAACATAGCTGTTGTGCCACCTCTCACCCTGGGGTAGGGGCCGGATGGGCCTCTTCCATCACCCAGTTCCACCAGAGTTCCCCACTGACCTTTTACTTTCTCTTAGGTGTTTATGGTTTGAGAAGTCTGGAACCTGCCACAGCTGCTGGTGATTCACTCTCCTGATGTCTGCTCTGGCCAGTCTGTGCTGCTGGTCTGGGCCACCCCTGGGTCTGGGCCCGCAGCTCATGCGGGACTGCACTCGGCTCCCAGTCTGGTGCTACAGACCCTTCCTGCTGGGCTGCCTTCAGCGGGAGATTTGTTTCTCTCTGTCACTCTGTGGGTTCTGTAGCCCTAAAGTTTTTCAGAGTCATTTTTTTTACCTGTATTGGAGGTGGTTAGAGCAGGAGCTGAAGCAAGTTCCTGCTTTTACTCCACCATCTTGGCTCTGCCCCTGTCATAGACATCTTAAGCTAAACATGTTCAAAGCACAACTTCTTAACTTTCCTCCTAAAGCCTCCCCCTTCCTAACTTCCTTGGTTCTGTAGAGGGCAGCACCCTACAGGGCATTCTGGGAGCCTTTTTACCAGCCCCTCGTCCCAAGGCCTGTCTACCTGCAGCATCTCTTAATACTCCCCCTTCCTTCCTCTGATGCTGTCCCCATCACGGTGCTAACCCTCATCACCTCACACACTACTGAGGCTCAGAGAAGGAAAGTGTCCTCTCCCATAGGTCCCCCAGGTTAGGGAGCATCAGCAGGTGGGATCTGAACCCAGGCCCTCCCCACTGCAGAGCCAGCCTCCTTTCTGCGTCCCTACTTAGTGGTTCTAATTTAATGTTTTGTCCCAGGGTGCCCCAAGACCAAGTGTTTTGGGAAAGGCTCCTCGAGGGTGGCAGATAGCCCAGACTCATGGGGGTGTATCTTGGCCAAACTCCTAGGTTAGGGCAGGAAAGGAAATGCACCCTGCCCTTTGCCGTAAGCAGGTACACTGAGACTAACAGGAGGGGGCAGATTCAGTGTCCCCCCCCCAACCAGCTTCCAAATTATCTGCCCAGAATCTGTCACATGACTCAAGGTCATGAGTCTGGAGCTGGAAGGCAGGCCATTGACTCCAACCCTCCCATTTTACAGATGAGGAAAATGAGGTGAAGGTAGATGGAGAGGCTTAGCTAGCATCACTCAGAGAGCAAATGGCAGAGGTGGGCTTCAAGCCCTGGTCCTCTGACTCCCTAATCCCACACTCTCTAAGATCAATACTAGCTAACCTTCATATAGCAACTAAAGATGGGCAAAAGAGGTGGCTGGGAGGGGCAGTAGCTGGAGTGCCAGCCCTGGAGTCAGGAGGACCTGAGTTCAAATGTGACCTTAGAAACCAGCTGTGTGACCCTGGGCAAGTCACTTTACCATGGTGGCCTCAGTTCCCTCATCTATAAAAAGCTGGAGAAGGAAATGGCAAACCACTCCACTGTCTTTGCCAAGAAAACCCCAAATGGGGTCACCAAGGGTCAGATACAACTGATTAAACAACAGAAGAACAAAGCGTGGGCAAAATGCTTTCTGTCTCTCCTCTCTCTCTCTCTCTTCCTGTCTCTCTGTCTTTCTCTCCCTGTCTCTGTCTCTGTCTCTCTGTCTCTTCTCTTCTCTCTCTCTCTGTTTCTCTGTTATTTGATCCTTTCAACAACCCTTACAAATAGGTGCTATTATCACCGTTGAGGAGACTGAGCCTAGGAAAGTTTGTTGCGTGAGATGAGATAACATATATTTTGAGAACCTTAAAGTTAAGTCAATCAGCCAACATTATTAAACACCTCCTATATGCCAGTATCACACCTGGACCGATTAGTTACTGCATTGAACTGACTTCGGATCATAAGAGCTCATGTTTATGTGGCATTTTCCATCTCACTGAATCTTCCCAGTGACTCCTTCAGGTAGGAGTTATCATTATATTATTCTTAGGTAGGAGGTACCATTATCATTCCCATTTTACACATGGGGAAACTGAGGCAGATTGTGGTTAAGTGACTTGCCCTGAGTGACACAGCTTTAAGTATCTAAGGTGGGATTTGAACCCAGGTCTTCCTACTCAAGGCCAGTGCTCCAGTCTTTGTGTCATGCTTCCTTTCATGTTTTACTTTGTTGCTTATTTGCACATTTTTGTGACTATTGTATAGATTGTTTTCCTAGTTCTGCTTCCCTCACTCTGTATCTAATTTTATCAGATAGTCTTGTAAGGAAAACTTCTCTCCACTAGCCCCTTGACCTTCTTGGGTCTCAGTTTCCTCATCTGTAAGATAAGAAGGTGGGGTTGGTTGACTTCTAAGTTCCCAACCAATCCTAATTCTGCAGTCCTCACTTTGACCATTCCATAGAGTGCCCCCGCATTCTCTTATGTTCACAGCCCCCATTTGTCCTGCCATCTCCACCACTGATGGGTGCCATTTTCCCTGCCAAGCTTTGATGGCCATCTCCAAAGGGCCCTTGTCTTGGTTTTTTCCCCTGGCCTCAT
The DNA here is from genome assembly GCF_028583685.1 of Petaurus breviceps papuanus. Classification (NCBI taxonomy): domain Eukaryota; kingdom Metazoa; phylum Chordata; class Mammalia; order Diprotodontia; family Petauridae; genus Petaurus; species Petaurus breviceps. Next base: position 8,646,961 of record NW_027185852.1, read on the forward strand.
TTCATTTTTCATGGGCCATGATTCAGCAGGGCAGGGCTTGAAATCTGGCCCTGCCCCTTGGTGGACAGATGGCCTGCAGCTCTAGCCAGCAGAATCCCAGCCCTGGGAGCTGCCCCTCTTGTGCTCGCCGTCTGCGCTCTCCTCTAGGCTGGTCCTTGGAAGACAGGAACATGGAGCCTCATCAGGCCTGCCCTGAAGCTCTTCTGGCTTGGAAGCACCCGTCCCAGCTTGCTGTCTGTTTGGGGAAAACTTCAGTCAGTCAATAAACATTTACTAAGTGCCTCCCATGTATCAGGCATTGTACTAAGTACTGGGGTGCAAAGAGAGAACAGAGCCAGTCCCTGTCCTCAGGGAGCTCACAGTCTTCTGGGGAGACAGTGTGTCCATAAATGAATCCGTGCAGAAGAGGTGAAAGGCACTAAGAGCCGGGGAGCGTGCTGCAGGGGCACAGGAAGGGCATCCCCCAAAAGTCTGTGTTGAGATCCCCGGAGGTGGAAGGACAGGGGCACTGTTCCTGTGGGGAAGCGGCGGCAGCCAGTACGAACACCCCATCAGTGCCCAGCACAGCAGCCAGCTGACTCAGGGTCTGGAGCTCTGAACCTGGAACCAGGGAGATGAATGTTTGAATTGTGCTCCACATCCATACTGGCTTTATGACTCTGGGCCAGCCGCTTAATCTCTATTAGCCACAGTGTCTTTACCTCTGTGTTTTATTTCACACATTTGAAAACATGATTCTGAGAAGGGTGGTAGGTGCTCCCAGACTGCCTCACAGAAATGGGAAGAATCTGTCCTTGCTGTTGGGCTACAAGGGACCTTGGAGACCTTCAAGTCTAACCCTGTCATCTTTTTTTTTTTTTTTTGCTTTTTAGAGGGTGATTGTGGTTAAGTGACTTGCCCAAGGTCACACAGCTAGCTTTTGTGTTAAGTCTCTGAGGCTGGATTTGAACTCAGGTCCTCCTGACTTCAGAGCCAGTGCTCTACTCACTGCACTACCTAGCTGCCCCAACCCTGTCATCTTTTAACTGAAGAAACTAGAGCTCAGGAGGGGAGGGCATTTGCTTTCCTGTATTTGCCCTCTGACTAGGTGACGGTTTACCATGGAGCCCCTTCATTCTTCTCACTAATGGGGAGACCCTTTTTAAAGGATTTATTTCAAGAATTTTGGTTCTTAAAACAATAGTCCTTGTAGGTGAGAATGAACGCTGGGCTGAATTAGATACCTAGATCGCTTTTGCCTTGAAGTTCCTACACTCCAGTGTGTGTGGAAGGAAAACACTTCCGGAAGTATTTCCTCCTTGCACCTTGGATGCCATGTGGTGAGGAATTATTAGTGAGATTAGCCAAACATACTTCTGAGTCAGCCCAATAGCACTGGCGCCTTCTCACAGGTCTCAAGTTGTTTCTCCGTGGGGAGGAGAGAGAGTGAATTCAGAGCCTTCCCCAGTGCCCTATGGAGAGTCCCCAGTGGCTGCCGCTGGGTTCTGCTGTCCTTGGCATGTCCCTGGGGTGCTCGGAGGGCTGGCTGGCGGGCACTGGGAAGGAGGTTCACCTTGAAAACTCAGGGTCTGGTTGTATTTTGCAGGCAATTGACTATGACGGCTGGACTGACACTCTGTTCCTTCTGCAGTTTACACTGTCCTGTGTGATGGGGTAAGTGTTTGTTTTGGACTTTCTGATGCTGCTGCTGGTCTTGAGGCACAATCATCTCTCCCTTGTCCCACCTTCGTTGTATCATAGAATTTTAGAGCTGAAAAGGGCCTTTGAGACCTCCTGGTCGAATCCCATCATTTAACAGATGAGGAAATGTGGCCCAGAAGAGAGAAGGTGGCCCACCCATGGTCCCATAGACCCATGATTCACACCCAGGTCACTGACTTTGCACCACTTTGTACCTCTGGAAGAGGAGTCTTCCCGGATCCAAGCTGGGTGTGTTGTTGACATTTCCACCTACCTTCCTTCTCTGGGCCTTGGTTTCTCAGTTATAAATGAGGTGGCTGGTCTGCATCAGGGATGGGGAGCCTGCAGCCTTGAGGCCACATGTACCCCTCTCAGGGCTCGGGTGCAGCCTTTGGACTAAGTCCAGGTTTTACAGAATAGATGCTTTCAGTAAGGGGATTTGTTCTGTGAAGTCTGGATTCAGTCAGAGGGCTGCACTCGAGGACCTGGAAGGCCCCATATGGCCTCGAGGCCACCCCCCCCATCCCCGGGTCTAGATGTTTTGAGGTCCCTTCTGTCCCCACATGGGCTCTAGACCCCATCAATGGTCCCTGCCCTCGAGGAGCTGCCATTCTCTGAGGGGATACAGTGTATAAAACCTGGGTAACCCCATCCACCTCGGGCCTTGGCACTGACTTTTCAGTGACAGTCAACTTTAATTCTTTGGAGAGCATCACCAGAAGCCCGTTAAGATCCGAAAGATGGGCCTTGGTTTCAACGAGAAGCTTGAGGGGTGAAGGGGGAATGGTTCCTTTAAAAGCACTATGTGTTTCCCACAGGCATTCCACTTCCTTTTTCCTCTCCCTTCTGATAAGTGTCTGAGATGGGATTCGAACCCAGGGCTCCTGACTCTGAAGTTCCATCTTATTTCCATCGTTCTACACTGCCTCTCGGGTGGTAATCTGTTAGTGAAGGGCCCAGAGAAGCAGCGTCACAGCAGGGGCCATCAGCAGGAGATGTTGGCAGACACTGGCAGGAAGGAGAGGGACACAAGGGAGGCGGATTTTGACTGGGCTCTTCCTGAGGCTGAAATGCCTTCTTTCCTCCTTGCTCTCCTTCAGGTTCATCTTGATGTACGCCACGGTGCTCTGCACGCAGTATAACTCTGCTCTGACGACCACCATCGTTGGCTGTATTAAGGTGAGTTCCTTTAGGGTGCAGATTCACTGGAAAGTGTTTTTGCTTGAAAATGCCATCCTGGTTAAGTCCCTAAGCCTCAGCAAAAACCTGCCGACAGTTTTGCAAATAACTGTGGTACTTACGTTTTTCCCAAATATGTTTTACTGATGTTTGTTAATTGATCTTTTTTTTTAAACATCCTTTCTTTTTACTTGAATCTCCATCACAGCTTGGCCCGTTAGTGCTCAGTCCTTCATTCATTCCTTCATCACCATCCCTCCCCGTTCTGTCCATCTGTCCCCTGCCCCAAAGAATCCTTCCTTGTAAGATAACAGTCAATCAAGACATTGACCGGGTCTGCTAATGTCTGCCTTATTCTGCACCCGTGGTCCGTGGTACCCGCTCTGTACCAAGAGCGGGACATGTGCTACTGTGTTACTTTTTAAGGCAACCTCAAGAATGACCACCAGACGTCATCTCCCACTTCCTCACCTCACCCCCAGCTGCTCCTCCGTTCCCAGAGACAAGCAGTACACTGGAATCCAGCCCCTCTTATTAAATGTTTGCTATGTGAATAACAAGAGAGCCCTAGAGTGCAGAACTACCAATGAGAGGGTTCAGCTGCAGGGCAGATGGAAGGGTCTAGGAGGCCTGAGGATGCTGTGGTGAGGCAGATGAGAGGGGCCAGGCGTCTTCATGGGTTTGTATCAGGTCAACAGGTTCTAGACCCAAGCTCAAATCCTGCCTCAGACATTTTCTAGCTGTGTGACCTTGGGCAAGTCACTTAACCTCTGGCTGCCTTGGTTTTCTTATCTGTAAAATGGGGTTAATAACAGAATTTCTTAACAGTGTAGTTGAGAGAAATCTATTGAGATAGCATAGGTAAGGCATGTTCTAAACCCTTAGTTACTATATAAGTGCTAGCTATTATTATTTTAAAGTAGTATAACAGATATAAAGGTGCACGACCAAATGGAAGGAAGGCAGTAGATTCTGATGCCCAAGAAATCTTGAAGTTTCCCTCCTGGTGATGGTGGGGGGTGGGGGGGAAGGAAGGCACTGGATCCGGGGGCTCTGTCCTGTGGGGCTGTCCCATGCCATCTCCGTTGCCCACCCAAACTCATTTGAGGAGCTGGCTTAGGATTGGAGCTCCAGAAGGGCTGTGAATGGAAACCATGGAGATGGAGCGTTGGTGTGAATGGAGTTCCAGATCAAGCTTGTTATAAGGCAATTGTGTGAACTGCCCAGGAGAGCTGGAAACCAAATGTCCGGAGGCAAGAGCCCTGGCCGCCATTGAGGGGCTCCAAGTGAGCTCTCCCGACTCTGTTTTGACTTTGTGATGAGGTTGCTGTAAGAAGGAGAAGGTTATAGAGCAGGATGCCCTGTCTCTCCAGAAGAGAGAGAGTGTCGGGCTGGGGAAGGAGACAGGGCTACAATCCACATCAACCCAAGCCTTCTATGTCTGTGCGCTCAGAGGGCAGTCCAGCCAACGAGCAGTTGGGGCCAGTACTACATCCTGGGGGCATCTTCCATGGAAGCAGCTCAGACTTTGGGGAAGTTTACAAGTACTCCCAGCCTCTTCCAATTGGTGGTGCAGTAGAAAGAGGGATGGATTTGGAGGTGGGGACCTTGGTGTGAATCTTGGCTTGGCTGTTTGTTAATAATCTTTGTGACCCTTTTGGGCCTCACTTTCCTTGTCTGTCAAATGAGATGGTTGCACTGGATGGCCAGATCTCTCTATGTGACCTCACATGTCTTCTCTTCCCATCTTCAAAAACCTGAAAAATAATTATCGATGCTTTTCATGTGACATCACAGTAATTTCCTGAGATATCACCTCTCCCTTAAATGCCCCACTGAAATCTTCTGTCCTGTAATATAAATGAAATACTTAAGCAAATCAGGCAACATATCCTGACAAAGTGTTTGACATTCTGCACCTCAAGAAAAAGTAGATATGTTGTTTTAGTGTATTGGATCAAGATAGGTCTTTACGTGTAATTAATAGCTAGCATTTATATAAGCTTTAAGGTGAATAAAATACTCTTAAATGTGTGATCTCATTTGATTCTCCAACAAAGCTGGGACAGAGTTGATTTATTTAACCCCATTTTCTAGATGAGGAAACTGAGGCAGAGTTGCTCAGGGTCATGCAGCTAGTAAGTACCAGAACAGGATTTGAAGTCAGGACTTCCTGACTTTAAGTACAACCTTCTACCCACTGTGGTGCCGCCTGGCTGCTGCAGAGAATCTGAGAGAAGCTGCTTTTTGGTATTGTTTTCAGTTACATTGTCATCATCATGTATCATTCTTCTGGTTTTGCTTAGTCTCCTCTGCCACAGTTCATACAAGTTTTCTTGTGCTTCTCTGAATTCCTCCTTCGTCATTCCTTAGATTTCAGTTGTCAGGGACTTGCTTTGTTTCCAGTTATTTTTATTACCACAGAAAGTGCCTCTGACTATTTTATCCCTCATCCATTCTTTGAGATTCAGGTTACAACATGGAAATGTTTATTGTTTCTTCTTTTAAGTTTCCTTCCTTCCTTTCTTTTTCTTTCTTTTTTATTGCCACCTACTACATCACTGACTCATCCCTACTATTATTATTTTTACATTTTGTTTATTAATTTTATTTTTTTAATAATAATAATAGTAACCAAAGTAGCATGAACCACTTACACATATATAGTTTTCTAATTTACAAAGTTATTTCATGTTTCTTATTTTCTTTCTTTTTATTTATTTGTTTTTTTATCTATATATGCTTTTTGGAGGGCACTTGGGGTTAAGTGACTTGCCCAAGGTTACATGTCTAGATTTTGTGTTAAGTGTCTGAAGCTGGATTTGAACTCAGGTCCTCCTGACTCCAGGGCCGGTGCTCTATTCACTGCACCACCTAGCCTCCCTTTTCTTTTCCTTTTTAAAACATGGACTTGGTAATCCTCAAGAAAAGGCAGAAGGAGAAGCATGTTACATAGTTCTGGTTCTGTTGGTTTTTCTTATTCAGTCATATCTGACTCTCCATGACCCCTTTTGGGGTTGTCTTGGCTAAGATTCTGGAGTGGTTTGCCATTTCCTTCTCCAGCTCATTTTACAGATGAGGAAACTGAGGCAAAGAGGGTTAAATGACTTGCTCAGAGTCACACCACTAGTATGTGTCTGAGACTGGATTCGAACTCAGGTCTTCCTGACTCCAGGGCTGGGGCTTTATCCACTGCCTGATTGGTTACATGTTCAATGTAATTGTGTGACCCTGAGCAAGGCAAATCTTTTTAAATTGTAGAGAAGGTGCCAGGCTCCACTGGTAGAAGGCTTTTCCTCCCAGGGGAGTCCTCTGTGCTGGTGATATCCCAGGTCCTATTCTCTGACGCCCATTGCATTTAACCTAGCATACTGGCTGTGTTGGACTAGCCTGTGGCTCTTTCTGAGCCTTCCTCTTCTCTGCATTCTTTAGATAGTTCAGTGATGATGCTTTTTCTTCTTCCATCAACATCTAACCCTCCCCCCACCTCCACCCCAGCATTTTTTATTTCCAGGGGCAAGGACAGGAGAGGGGCCAGAGTGCCTGAAGTGAAGACAGGTGGGGAAACACATATGGAAAAAAACAAAAAAAGAGAACACTTTCCTAACCTTTGGGGGCCTGGAGATTAAGACAGTTTCATTCAGAAGAAAGGAAAACTTTTTTTTTTTAGTTAAGATTATTCATTTACCCCGCAGAGTTGTCTGGACCTGCTTGGGTATTCTTAGGCGAAGAGACTTTTCATTCGATTCCCAAAGTTTGTCTCGTGACTAAAATGTCTCAGGCTGATATAGAAAAATCGGGGAAAATGTGTTTAGATATTCAGAAAGGGAAGGGGGCCTTCCCAGTTTTGTCGATTCAGACTTTGACTTTTTCTTAGAAAATAAACCAAATCCCTTAGTCCCTGTGGCTGACAGATCTTCCTGGATGTCCTTGCCTTGAGGCATCTGTATTTGCTCATCGTGATGGGTAATGTCAGCCAGGCCTAAGGAGAGACAAAGTTTGGTATCTCCAAAAGCCTTGGTGAAGATATTTACCTTCAGGAATGGCAAGGGGGATTGATGAATCCATCCTTCATCCTCTTCCTCTTTGGCTCTCACTCTTCCCCGTGTGTGTGTGTGTGTGTGTGTGTGTGTGTGTGTGTGTGTGTGTTTTAAACACAAGTGTAGGAAAAAGGTGATGGAATAAGATCCCCAAACCAAGTAAAATCTTGATTCTTTCTTTTCAGAATATTTTAATAACTTATATTGGAATGGTCTTTGGTGGAGACTATATTTTCACATGGACAAACTTCATTGGGTTAAATATCAGGTAAGCAGATCATTGTTCCTCAGTCACCATCTTGACAAGTGAAGCCTGGGGAATGGGACTGGGAAGGGGGGTAGATGCATCTGAGGAGAAACACTTGGGAATGAGGCAATGACTATTGAGTCCAAAAGACCTGAGTTCCAATCCTGCCTCTAAGGGTTTCTAGTTATGTACCAGAAGATCTTGGGATCCCAGCTGGGAGGGACCTCAAAAGCCATCTAGTCCCACCTCCTCATTTTACAGATGAGGAAACTGAGGCTCAGAGAGGTAAAGAGACTTGCTGCAGGTCACACAGGTATTAAGTGGCAGGGATGGGAGCTAAGCCAGACCAGAGTTCTACCCCGAGGGGAGTGAAGAATAGCAGAGAGAACTGTGATCATGATCAAAAAGATGGCCAGGCCTCGCCCTCACTTTGGGAGCCTTAGAACATTGATTATATTACTTGCCCCCAACCCCTTCTGGGCCTGGACATCTTCTTCTGTAAAGGGAACTTAGGACCTGTTGAGGTCACTAGAAATGTAAAAATATGATATAAAATAATTAAAATAGAGCATAAATGTAGTGTCTTTTAGGGAAAATATCAGTGGCAGTAAGACCAGATTTGGCCTCAGAAGGCTTGGGTTAAGATGCTGCTTGGGTCACTGTGGGCAAGTGACTTTTCTTCTTTGACCTCAGTGTCTTCATCTGTTAAAAGAGGGAGGGTGGGGGGACTTGACCTTTAAGATCAAGTAAGATAATATTTGCAAAAGAAATATAAATAAATAAATCTCTTAGTACAGTGCCTGGTATACAATGGGTACTAAATAAATGCTGATTCTCTTTCTCCTAAGCTTCCTTCCTGCTCTAGATCTTTTTGATCCTGGGACTAGATAATAGCTAAGGTTTCTTCTGTCAATAACATTATGTAATTCTGTTAACCAGAAACCATTCATTCATTCATTTATTTAGAGGCAATCAGGGTTAAGTGACTTACCCAGGGTCACCTAGCTAATAAGCTTATGAGGTCAGATTTGAACTCAGATCCTCCTGAACCTAAGCTCAGTTCACTGCACCACCTCGCTCTCATAAACATTGAATAACCCCTGCTGTGTGTAGACATTGTGATAAATGCTAGGGATACAAAGAAGACGCTAAAAATCTAGGTTTGTAAATGGTACGGTCTATTTAGTCAGTTAGCCGGTCAATAAGCATTAAGGGCCTAAATGCTTACTCTGCAACTCTCTGGGAATGCAAAAATAAAAGTCAACCACTGCTTGCTTTCAAGGAGCTTCACTGCCAATGGGGGATGTAACAAATACATATTTTTATATTTTCAGTTATTTCTTATTTTTTAACTTAATTTTAGTTTTTAGTGAGCAAAAATTGATCTGTTTTTTTTCTCACACTCCATTAAAAAAAAGAGAAACAGATGCTGAAGATGGTGTTTGCCTAGAACACTGAAAGTAGCTTCCCTGCTCCCTTCCCCCCTTTCCTCTTCCTGTCCAGGCCCATCCTCATCTTCCGGGGTTCCCGGCCTCAGCTCACCCTCAGCTCTCCCTCACCCACACCCTCGGCCCTAAGCAGTTCCTCAATGTCCTCCTTTTTCTGTCCACACCCCTCTCCTGTACCTTCCCTTGCCTTCTCTCCATTCTCTCGGCCGCCACCCTCATCAGCTCTCACCAGGACACTGACCTGGCCTTCTCCCTGGTCTCCCTGCCTCCACTCTCTCACGTCTCTGCTCCATCCTCCAATCAGAAGCCGATGATTTTCTTACTGTGCTGCCCCCTGGTCTAGCCCACTCCCTTTCCTCACCACAGCCGCATCCCCCAGGAGCCCTGGCTTCTTCCCTGAAGCCTCCCCTGATTGCCCAGCTTGTCGCTGCCCTTCTCCTCAGTTGTTTGGTATATACTGTTCATTCTGCTTCGGCTGTGTGACCCTGTGCGTGGAATGAGGAGGACACTGCTAACAAGTCACATTGATGTAATGCTTTAATGCTGTAAAGTTTGCAGGGTTTTTAGATACATGGTCTCTTGAGCTGTGACATAGCCCTGTGAGTTAGATATTGGAAATGCTGTGAAGCCCATTTTGCTGATAAGGAAACTGGGGCTCAGAGAAGGTATGGCCTAGGAGTCACAGAACCTTAGAGCTGGAGGAGAGAGTACAGGGGAGACACCTTGGGCTTTGGAGGCAGAGGAGCTGAGTTCAAATTCTACCTTGATAGTTACTGCTTGCACAGACTTGGATTAGTTTACTCATTTCCATGGGCCTCTGAGGGCCTTTCCAGCTGTGATCCTTGATTCCCTTTGGGCCAGCCTATGGGTGAGCAAGGATGCTCCTGCAGCAGTCGCTTCCATGTCCCTTCAGTCCTGCTCATCTTCTCCTGTCCCCACATACCTCAGGCTGGGAACCCTTGGCATGAACAGCTCTTTCTGGGGTGGTTAAGTCATAATAACAATCGCTAACTTTTACATCCAGTTGTAAGGGTTACAAAGTGCTTTACACAAACTGCTTTGATCTTTGCTACACCCTTGTGACGTTGGAGCTGTTGTATCCTCATTTGACAGTTGAGGAAATTGAGGCAAATGGAAGTTGGGTGACTTGCCTAAGGTCACGCAGTCATAGCACTGGAGCTGGATTAGAGCTGAGGTCTTCTGGACTCTTTGGCTGTGAGGAGAGGAGTCTGGTAGACACCCTCCGCTGGGTGCCGTGAGCTCCCTCACTCCCTAGCCGGCATGTGATATCATGAGATCCCAGCTTTAGACCAGGCAAGGATATCCTGGCCCTCCAGCCCTCCCCTTGGCTGACGAGGAAGGGTTTCGATGGTTTCTTCAGCATCCCTTAGATAGTGTGCGAGGCAATATTTGAACCTAGGCCATAGCGCCAGAGATCCGGAGATGTAGAGATCTTCAGAGGCCATTTGGTCATAGTTTTTTATACTTACATCTGGAAGGGCCCTGAGGACCTCAGCTCCAGCTTTCAAATTTTACCAGTGAGTGACCCAGCTCATGAATATGCGAGGCAGGATTTGAACTCAGGGCTTCCTGACTCCTGTCTGACACTGCTTATTCACTGCAGTTCCTAGTGGCCACTGGCCCAACAGCCCCACCCCCATTCTACAGACAAAGAAACCAAAGAGAAATTAAGTGACCTTCTCAAAGTCATACGGGTTGTAAGTCAGGATTTGAACACATGTCCTTCCCTTCCAGCCAATGTGTACCTTGTACCCCCGCTGCTTTCCTCATCCTTTGCTTAGGACACCTCATTCAAGCTATCAGATCCATCCTTTTTGATCCAATTCAGCAAGCACTTATTATGTACCTACTGTGTGCCAATCACAGTGCTAGGTGCTGGGGATACAAAAACAAAAATTAAATTGGCCCTGCCTTCAAAGAGCTTCCTTTCTGCTGGGGGAAACACTATGTACCCACATGAGTAGCAGGAAATATTTACAAAGTAAACAAATTGTTATTTGGTGTAGGGAGGGTGTTACTAATAATTGGGGGAGTCCACCAGTCAGCAAGCATTAAGTTCCTCCTGTGTACCATACACAAAATAATAAACTGGCCCTGCCCTTGAAGAGGGGCCGGACAGGCCGCCTTAGTGTGTGTCCCTTTGCCTGACGCTCTGAGAAGCATCAACCATTCTTCCAGGCTGTTCTGTAGGGTGATGACCTCCTCTGGTTCTCAGTCTTCTGTTTCTCTGGGTAGTGTGTCTCTTCTGATCCCCTGCTTCGAGGGTCACAGAGTTAGAGCTGGAAGGGAACTCAGAGGTCAACCAATGAGTAGGCTCCACCAACTTACAGAAGGGGAAACTGAGGCTTAGGGCCAGAGACTTGTCTGAGGTCACACCCAGGTATTAAAATGCAGTCAACCTTCTGTCTCCCAGCATTATTGGAGATAGTGAATAGGAAGGCCCTATCCACTGGTTGGGCTTCTCCAAAGTTAGGGAATTGAATTGCAGCTCTAAATAGATTCATTTCAATACAGCTACCCTTGCTTCCTTCTGCCTAGGATGGCCAGGCATTGCCCTGGGCTTCTGCAATCTTAAAAAAAAAAAAAACTCTCCCTTGCTGCCCTTTAGAACATTCAAGTGGACCAGCAAGGCTGAGCAAAAGAATAAACAGGAAACTAGGCTGGAGTTTTCTTCCTTTCTTTCTCTCCCTCCGTTCCCTCCCCATCTCCCAGCCAGCGTTTTTGTTAGCATTCTAGAGAATTTCCCTAACTAGAATTTTCCTTGGAGAGAGGATTTGCTTGACCCATCCTCCTGCCTTTATCCAGAGCTGCAAGTCCCAAGAAGCATTCCCTAGAATCCTTGGGGTGGGTCCTCCTTTCCCGCCTCCCCCCCCCTCCCCCCCCCCCCCCCCCCCCACTTCTACTTGGTGGAGAAAGAAACCTTTCCCTCTATGCTGGGTCTCTCTGATGTAAGCTCCCTGCTCCTTAACTGGACTTCAAGGGCTGGTTTTGTGTGTGTATAAATAAGCTGCAAAGGTATTTAGTGAACTAAGAAAAGACATTCCTTCCCCTGAAGGAGCTTGCATCAGAATGGATATATTAAAGAAAGAAAACCACCTACCAGCCCCGGTAGGACCTGGGGCTCCTTTGGGCTGGTTTGGGGCTTTGGTTTTGGAAACCCTGCTTTGTGAATTACCATTCTAAGGTGGGTTCTTTGGCATGCTAAGGAACCTTCTGGGGAGAGCTTGTTGGAATGCTAAGTCATATTCTAAAGGAAACCCTCTGGAATGCTGAATAGACTCTTTAGAATGCTAAGAAACATTCCACTGAAGACTCTTTAGAATACTAAGTAAGACCCCTTAGAATGGCACTTCTCTGATTGGCCCAGGTTTGTCTGATGCTGGGATCCGGCTCTCTTCCCAGAGGGACCAGTAGGTTAGCTTGAAGGCCTTTCCCTATTTTCATATTCACTTTTTCATTCAGTAAACACTGAAGACCCACTAGGAGTATGCACTTTACTGGGTGCTGGGGAGTATTATTGCATTGTGTAAGGCGTGGTCTGTGCCCATCAGAGACCTAGAATGTCACTGGCACAGAAGATGCGCAGTGTCTCTGGTAGGAAGTGAGCGCCTTAAAGCCAGAGCTGGTTTGTGCCTCTTTTGGCTTTTAGAGATCACTCGGTCAGTCCAGCAGTCTCTACCAAGTGCAGTCTGTGCCCTAAGCCAGTGGGAGACAAGAGGCAAAAACCCGAAACTGTCCCAGCTTTCAAGGAATTGCTGTTCTATGGGAGAGAGCACAATGATTAGCTCAGGTCAAACATAGGAGCAAAACAACGGCCCCTTAAGGTCGATGTGGTTCCCTCTTCTGCCGATTCTAGGAGTTTTAGTCCAGACAGTCTGAGTTCGATCTTGATCCGAGGCCCTGCTTAGGAAAATTCCTAACTTGTAGGCAGTGGGCCAGGCTCTCTGCCTTACTCTGAGTCGTGTCTCCTTCCTGCTAAACGCCCTCCTCTTTGTGCCTGATGCAGGATTGAGGTTCCTGAAAATATCTGGATAAGAAAATGGCAAATAACAGAGCACCACACAACATGAGGTGTCACATCTCTGGCCACCAGGCACCTGTAGGGGAAGTCGGGCTGGAGGCCTTGAGGGAACAGATCTTTCCTCAGAATTTCCTCCAGTCCTTGAGGAGGCACCTCTGCTTCTGGGCTCTGTGACTCAGAGGTCTACTAAAACATGTTGCCTCTGAAATTAAGAGCAGCGTTACTTGATGCTTGTTAGAATGGGGAGAGCTGGCCATGGAATCAGGAGGATCTGGTCCAGCCTCTGACACAGAGAGCTTGGGGGACCCTGGTCCAGCCTCTGACACAGAGAGCTTGGGGGACCCTGGTCCTGCTTCTGACACAGAGAGCTTGGGGGACCCTGGTCCAGCCTCTGACACAGAGAGCTTGGGGGACCCTGGGTGTCTTTCTAGGATGCTGTTGCAGAGGAAGTACCAGCCTGACCTGTATCTATATATGGAGTGCCTGTGAAATGCCAGTTCCTGTCTCTGGCCTTTGCTGCTGTTCAGTCATTTTTTAGTCCTTTCCAACTGTCTGTGACCCCATTTGGCATTTTCTTGGCAAAGATACTGGAGTGGTTTGCCATTTCCTCCTCCAGCTCATCTGACAGATGAGGAAACTGAGACAAACGGAGGTTAAGTGACTTGTGCAGGGTCACACAGCCAGTAAATGTCTGAGGCTGGATTTGAACTCAAGGACGGTGGGTCTTTCTGACTCCAAGTCTGGTGCTTTATGCACTATGGCCTAACCTCACTGCCTCATCCTTTGTCCTAAGCAACGGTTAATATCTGTAAAGAATCAGGATGGTACTTGTTATGAACAGAGCGTAAAGGCTCCACAGATCCACGCTCTTCTCCTGCCTCAGTCACTGCAGACGCTTTTTGTTCTCCACAGTATTGCTGGGAGCCTGGTATACTCCTACATCACTTTCACAGAAGAGCAGCTGAGCAAACAGTCAGAGACAAGCAGCAAGCTGGACGTTAAAGGGAAAGGCGCCGTGTGAGCGAGACTCACGCACCTCGAGCGGTCAACCCTGCACGCGGGCAGTGCCAACGGAGACCTGCTGTAAAGGCTGGGGTGTTTTGGTTCTAGTGAGCTCTCAGTCCTCAGGCCCTTGTACAATCCGAAGATTGCTGCCTTTTAAAATGTTTATGATGAGAGAATCTTATGATTGATTCTATTTTAAATCTGCAGTTTGCATTAATTTATAACCGAACTGGAAGATGACTTATCTGGCTTTTAATTTATTGTTTTTCCCTCCATCAGCCGTGGGACTCCATGTTGTTCTATGGGCATCTCTGTCCACAGTGAGTGGCATCTAGCCTCCTTCTCCTCATTCTTTCCCTGGCGACAGGGTTGCTTCGGTCAGACCCTCTGCTAGGCAGAGAGCCTCTGGGAGTGTCTCGTGGAAGCAGCCTGCCCTTGATTTCTGCTGAGTGCAGCTGGGCGTGCTGCAGGGTTTTCTGACAGCTCCTCTCGGAATTCTCCTCCTTCACTTCCTGTTTCCCACCTTGAGGGCCTGGTCACTACATTCTCAGTTTCTTGCTGTCTTTAAAGGATGATCTCTTTACAGAGAGAGAAAACATGTGCTAGCTGGGATGGCTTATATCCCACAGCTCTTCAAAGTCCTGGGTGCGGGGGGAATTAGGCTTGGAGGTTTTATCCCTTCATTTAGGGTGCTCTGTGGAAATGATGCTGGGATGGGAGCTATCCTTCAGGCTAGCCCTGAGGGAGCTGGCCATATTCGTGGTCTGGCAAACCCAGGCTATTGTAAGTAACTTGGAAGTAGATACCCCCCCCCCCCCCAGTGGGGACAGTCAGATCAAGCCCATTCTTCCCCTCTTATTCCCTTGGGGATTTTCATTTGAATCACATTATTACATATGTCAGAGTCCCCTGTTTCTAATTTCCTGTGATTTGAGGGGAAAGATTGTCCTGAGCTATTCCCTGTAGGTGTCCACCCAGAGAGGCCAGACGCGGGGGTGCAGCCACCACTCTGTCTCTCTGATGAAATGCAACATAGTCCAGTGAAAGGAGCCCCTAGCAGAGTGATCTTGTTTACTCTTGCAGACTTCAAGCTAAGAATGGCTTTTACATTTTATAATATAATAAGATTATTAAATTTTAAATTAAATTAAAGTCTAAAATCCAATAAGATTATTTTTAAATGTGAAAACCATTCTTAGCTTGTGGGCGGTACAGAAACAAGCTGTGGTGGGTGGTGAGTGGCTTGCTGACCTCTGCCCTAGTTCCAGACCTTACTCTGGAGGCCCCAGTTTCTTTACCTCTGAAATGAGGGAGGTGGATGAGGTGCTTGCTAAGGTTTTTTCCAACTGTCAATGAAAGATTCAATGAGGTTGAGATCTGGTGAAGCAGATTTTCCTTTCAGCTTAACCAGCTGTGAGACTTCTTGGCCTTATAACAGGACATGGCCCTGTTCTCTGCCTGATATTACCTGAGTCATGCCTGAAATCTGTCTGGAGCAATGGCCTGTCTTGGGGAGCTTTGCTATCTGGCCAGCATCCCCACTTCAACCTCTGTGGTGCTGGCTCATTAGCCTATAGAGGAAGGTACCATTCTTTATGGCTGGAGTGACCTTTGGCCTTCTGGGTAAATGGATTTTCTCCATATGTATTAGGCTCTCCTTCAGCTTTTCACAATGGGTAGCTGACCAATTTTACAAGCTTCTAGATTTTCCAAAAAGCTTGGGAAGAAGTTGGGTCTGTAATTAGAGGACATGTATTTTCCATTTACTGCCTTTGTAGATCTTGGGCAAACCACCTCTCTGGGCCTCAGTTTCCTCATCCACAAAATGGCAGGGTTGGACTGGATGCCCTCAGAGAGCCCTTCCTTCTTTAAATCTGAAGATTCTGTGAGTTTGATGCATTTCCAGAGAAGGGAAGCAAGATGGTGATGGGATTGGAGAGCATGCTGTATGAGGAACAGTTAAAAAAATGTTAAAGTTTCATCTTGGTGAAGAGAAAACTTAGGGAGAGAATGTGAGTATTTGAGGGTGGAATATGCAGGAAGGCAGGTTGTGACTTAATATAGGTAAACTCTTCCTGATAATTAGAGCCCCCCCCCCCACCCAAGTGCAATAAGTTGCCTTCAGGTGCTTCACGTCCCCTGGTCTGGAAGAAATCGAGGGGAAGGCTGGATCTCTCATTTTCAGAGACGATGCATAAGGATTCCTGTCCAGGTATGGGGCGGCCCAGGTGACCTTTGTGAGCCCCTCCAATCCTGAAATTCTGGGATTCAGCTTCTTGTCCGGGGTCTTTTCTAGAACCTCCTTTCTGTCTAAGCATGCAGCTACTCCTGCAGCAGGAGGAGGATGGGAAGTTGGGGCTGGGCTGGGGTCGTGGTATGTATATACTTGGAGTCTAGGTCCTCAGTGAAGTAGGGCAGTAATGATGACAGCCCACTTTTCTAGGGCATCTTCAGGTCTGCCCAGCACTTGACAACCCTGGGAAGCAGGTGCTGTTCTTATCCCACTTTGCAGCTGTGGAGACCTAGTTTCCCAGCTAGGAAGGGTCACAGGCTTTTCTGTGCCCTATTATAAGCTCCACACCACACTCTGGCACCAGATCCCCCTGGTTACTGGACCCTCACCCACTTCATACCAGTCAACAAGTCTCTGTTGATATTGGGTTCGTGTTTGACCACTGGCTGGTTTGGTGGGAACATAGGAAGGGCAACACCTGTGTTTCAGTTCTGATTTATTCACAGGTCTTTTGTCCCTCTGTTCCTTCCTGTGACCCACGTGAGTAGCAATAGGTAGGGGGGAGGGAGGCACGTGGATTAAATTACCATGTGCACATTTGGGTCATTTTACTGGGATAATAGCTTCGGGAATGGGAAGTACCAGAACTGAAAATATATGTGCCTTCTAGAATGTCTAGGTTGTGACCTGTTCACTTACTCCTTTAGCAGATTTTACAAGTGGGAAACTGAGGCACAGATCTGGCCAGGGATCTGTACAAGGCTCAGGTGTGCCATGGGCAAAGCTCTGAACTTCCGAGTCAATCACTGTAACCATTGGACAGGGTCAATCCGATTTGGATTATACTTGAATCGGCCTGTGCTCTGCAAATATGAATCTGAGGCCATTTTCAGTTGCCTTTAAGTGCTGACCACCGAGTTCAGGGTGAGCTGCTTAGAATCACAGAGCCACCACAGCAGCCATGTCGTCCGGCTGTCCATCAGCTGGCCTCATCACTGCCTCCTGAGCAGTGGCCTTCTCCCATCTCTGGGCTTCCTCTGGGACATTTGCCAAGAAAGCCCCAAATGAACTACAGCAACAAACTCAATTCAAACTCATTATAACTTTGTCATCAGCCTCCTTCCCTCATTCTGGTTTTCAGGACTGCATGGTATCTGCCTCTTCTTATTAACTTTTGCCTCTGGTTTCTCTGTGTTTCATAATGAGTTCCTTGTGTGGCCACATAAGTGTCTTTAGAAAACTGGGTGGGGGCCCCCACGTCCCTTCCCTCCATGTGTCTGTGTCTTCAGAACTCCACTCTCCAGAGTTCCCTTTCCTTCCTTTTGTAGAGTTTTAGAGGATGGTTTCCCCTATCTTTTCACTGAGACCTTTTGAGTATTCAACTGAATGTGAATTGAAGACAAGCATGATTCCATGGCCCTTCTATAGACCCTTCCTGTTCAGTAATTCAGTGTTTTTTGGTCAGCAGGAGCTTGGCTTTTCTCTTTGAACTTCAGTTCTGCTTGGTGCTTGGCACCTTCTCTTTCTATTTAAACTCTGATGCCCAGACAGGGTGGGTGGGGCACAAAATGGCTTTGGGCATCTTAAAGGAGCTAGTTATTGGAAAAGGAGAACAGTTTATGTGGCTGTTAGTCACCGGGAGGGGCGTTGGTTATGCTCTGCTCTGCATAAATCACTAATACCCTGGCACCTAGAAAGGGAAGTTATTCAGACCCTTCACAGGTGGGGAGCCTGGTGTAAGCCCTTCCTGTAGAATCCACAATAATAGCTCAGAGTTTTTTAAGGTTTGCAAAGCACTTCCCAGGTATTATCCCTTTTGGGCCTCACAACAACTCAGTGAGGAAGACATCCCCACTTCAGAGGATGAAAGAGGAAGTGATTGTTCCAGAGTCACACAGTGTGAGGTAGAATTTGACTTCATCACTCTGAGCTGCCTTTTTAAAGGGGAAGCTGAGAAAAAGTCCTAAGGACTCCTTGGGGCTGTCTCAGGGCCTGAAGCCCACCAGCCCCTCAGTACAATCTGAGGCTTGGCTTCCCCAGTGTACAGGTGGTTTGGATCTGAAGAGTCCATTCCCCCATTCAGATGGGGACTGGCTCTGCCTTCCTAGACCCATTTGGGAGCATAACCTGGTATGTGCTTGCAGTCATTTGGACAGAGGTAAACTAACCAGCATGGGCTCAAAGTGGAAAGCTTTTCAGGGTGAACATTGGAGGTCTGGTTCCTTGGTCTTGTAACTGTATTGTAACCCTGCCTGCTGCATTCTGGCAATTTGTGTCACTTTACATTTGCAAGGATTTCTGCAATGTTATCTTTGTCCTAAAAGGAATTACTAGTTAGATTTAACATCCCTGGAAACTTTTTCAAGATGATTTTGTTCTTAAATAGATGCCTGTTTCAGTGCTAGAAACCAGATGGTATTGTCTACACTGGGAAAGTGAATAAAATGGATGCCATCATATGTTTTCTATGCTGTTGATCTCCTGGAAGTATTTTTTTCAATATAGATTCTATTTGCAAAAATGACCATTTTTGTGTTTTTTTTTTTAAAAAAAGGGTACTGCAGGCTAGAAATTTGTACATCAGGTCACTGAAAGAAAATTACTGTGCCTGCTTAAGTATTTTTGTATGGGCTTCAAAATAAATACTTTTCTCCTGAAAACGTGCATTTCCGTTCCTTTTGGGTAACACCCATGGAAAATGGAGCAGAAGGGAAGCATGTCTGTCTGCCTGCACTGAAGAGGAGGGAATCCTGGCTTTGTCTGAGCTACAATAACAGTAAAAATGGGCCTGGGCCATGTCTACCATTATGATTTTGTGCGTGAATTAGAGAAGGCCAAATACCCCTGTGTGCTGGGCATAGTTGGTTCCTAGATCTATTAGCAAGTAAAGTCCCTTATTCTTCCTGGGCATTTCACAGGCATGACTGACCAAATCAGGCTGAGGAAATTTCAAAAAATAATTTCCAGTTTTCTTCCATAATCCCATTAGTGGCATGCCTTTTCTTCTTCTTGTCCCTCCTCTCCCTCTCATTCGTGGTGCAGCGGGAGGGAGCCTGGCTTTGGAGTCAGAAGGGGAGAGGCTGGCACTGTGTCATGGGAGCGGGTGGAGTGTTTTCCTCAGCACAACGAAGGGGTTGGTTCCATTAGGGTCTCTGAGGTCCCTGTGATCTCCCTCAAATTCCTCCCCACCCCTTTTCAACTCCACACTTTCCCTCCCCCCTCCCCCTTCCCATCAATTTCAAGCCATTTTATGCATTTTGGGGACTGGTCCATGTTTCAACATGTTTTGGTTGGTCACTGAGCCTTTCTGAGCCTCGGGTTTTCCCTGCTTTGAAGGGAAGGGGTGGGATCCCTTCCAGTGAAATCCTATGTTGTAAAAGACTATCAGGCTGGTTGTGGCTTCCCCAGGTTCCATGCTCCGACTTCTCCATCCTCCTGGATGTTTGGGCCACAAACTTTGGAACAGTCCAGTACTTCGGTCCATGGATCACAAAGCAGCAAATAAAATCTGCAGTGCTGGGAATTCCAGCTTTGTTAGTTTCTACTTGTGTGATCTTGGGTAGATTTCTCTCTCTGGACCATTTTCTTATTTGTAAAGTTGAAAAAAATGATCTGAGCTCCCTGACAATTCTGAATCTATGGTGCTATGCCCTTAAGCATTTATTAAACACCTTCTATGTACAAAGCACTGTGCTAGGGATACAAGACAAAGTGAAGAACTGTCCCTGCCCCCAGTGAGTTTCCATTCTAGGAGGGCTACACGTAAACTGTGATCCTGTTTCTGCGGGTACTTTCCACCCACCCACCCAACAACCAAAGTCAATTTTTAAACACATAGATCAGATGCTTCCTCTGTGTGGGTCCTAACGTCTTAGAATAGAGGGAGGGGTGTTCAATGTGCCTGGGACACCCTGGATGCTTCATGGGGAGCTGATATAAATGACACCTGGGGGGGTGTCATTTTTTTCTACATAATTAACCTTTAGCTCTCATGGGAGGAACCTGTGGCAGTATTCAGCACAATTCATGAACTGGTCAGTCATGCTTTCAGGGAGCTCGCCCCAAGCCCTCCTCTGACCTTGCTAATTCAGAATGTTAGAAAACTGGCCAGGGGCCTTCTCTGTGTAGCTGCTGTGGGCATCAGAGATGGGCCCTGCCTCTTCCGTGGCTGTGGTGCCTTGCAGAAGCACAGGCTGAGTCAGACTTCAAATGCAGATGTAGAGCTGGGAAGCCACGTTAGGTTAAAAAACAGGAAAGCTTGCATTTTTTTTTTTTTGGAGGGCAACTGGGGTTACATGGCTTGTCCAAAGTCACACGGCTAGTAAGTGTGTCAGGTGTCTGAGGCTGCATTTGAACTCAGGTTCTCCTGACTCCAGGGCTGGTGCTCTATTCATTGCACCACCTAGCCGTCCCAAGCTTGTATTTCTTAAGCACTTATTCTGTGCCAGGACCTGTATTTAATTCTCGAACCACCTTGGGAGCTATTTTACAATGACCATTTTCATGTTTTAATAAAAGGAAAGAAAGTTAAAGTGCCTGCTTGTGTTAGGATCCCCATTTCACAGATAAGGACACTGAGGCAGACGTTCAAGTGACTTGGCCGAGGTCTTCCTGAGTACAGGCCTGGCGCTGGATCTGCAGTGCCTCCAGCATCTACACTTCAGTGACTTGGCCAAAGTCACACTGGTGCTAAGAGGCAGAGCTGGGACTGATTTCAGTGTTTTTCCCCATATTCTTTTCCCTGAGAACATCAATGGGTCCAGCTCTCCCTCTTGGTCCCCTGTGACATCAGTAGGCCCTACACATTTTCACTAATGATAAAGGAGAATGCTCCCACAGCCCCTTCCCTAGATCTTGGGCCCTTTTCTGACCTTGATTCCAGAACCAGGCCATCCATATCCACCCTTCAGTGATGGTGTTTGCTTCTCCTGTAAATGGACTTCAGAGGGTGCTGCTGGCCATCAGAGGGAAGGCCAGCCTGGGGCGCTGGGGAGGGTGGCAAGAGGTTCAGGGTTAGGGCTTTCAGTGTTTGCCAAGAGGGCAGGCAGAAGGAACTCGGACGTTTAATTTGTATCAGGCTTCTCTGGCCTCAGAAGGCAGACCCAAGAGGCAAAACTACGGCTGAACACGTCCTCAGCCTGGAGATGGGCTCCATCCATTCCAAGGTGGTCTGTTTCCCCTTCCTTGGAGGAGCTTCAGTTTCCCTTGTACTCCACTAGCGACTGCTCGGGGGCTTCTTGCACCTTATCTATTGGACTCTAAGAAGAAGTAGTCCTGAGGCATCCAGTGGAAAGGGGTTAAGAAATGGAGATTAAGTAAGAGGGGCCATTTAAAAATGGAGAACACCCGAAAAAGCTCTTCCAAGAAAGCCAAGATCAGAGTGCCATGGGAAACAAAGGGCTGCAGACGGATCCTGGTCTTTAATAAACCGACAGGGAAATCCACCTATCTGTGGCTCCCTCCCAACACTGCCTCTAGAATTAAACCCTCTTAAAAATGATGGAGAAATACTCACAGAATTTGGTTAACACAAGGACATGTTTAAAAAAATATTTTAATAAGCTTTTTTCAGAATTGCAGACAGGGATCAGGGAGAGAACTGGAAATTACTTACAGTGCAAAATTACTATGCAGGAATTTTAAAAAATCTAATCCATAATTTTTGAATGCCTAGTCTTTTAAAATATCCCTTCAAATCTATTTTAAAGCTCAACCAAAGATTTCTGTTGAACTGAATTTCTGATTCTGCAAACATTTGAAAGAACTCCATAAAAGAGAACATCATTTCCTGACTGTTTGCCTGGACACCGTGCACCACACATGCCAAGGTGGGACTGATTCTGGATCAGAGTGAATTTTACTTGGGCAAATTAAATTCATGACATCACTAAAAATCTTAAAATACTAATAGTGCAATGGCCTCTCAAGTTATAGTGGCTGTATGCTGAAGAACAAGAAAAAATGATCACGTAAAATACCTGTATAAACACAAATAGGAAAATCCAATTCCATTCTTCAGGCAAAGCTGAGCTTCCTACATCAGACCACGTCACGGAATGTCGTCCTCTAGGGACACCTTCACACTGAGAGGGCAAAAAAGCACCATTCCTGAGCACGGACACTGCCCCCCTCTCTGCAATCAGGCCTGAGGACAAATGACTTCTAGATTTCCTATAAAATGGGTTTGCAGTTTACCAACTGGAAAACAAGGATGCATTTCTTTTTCTCTTAAAACAAAAGTGACAATAGGTCTCTGACACCAGCACCAGTCTTCCCTTGGAATCTTCTCTAGACCATCTTTGGACTTCATGAAGAACACGGATTGTGACCCCTTTGCTAAAGCTACTGCCATTCCAGAGGAACGGAAATGTTGGGTCACCACCCCCCACACACGCTACCATTCAGACACTGGGTAAAATCTGTGAATGTCCATCCTAGGAAATTAAAATGTTCTAAAATGGCTTTTAACACTGATCTGGGGCAGGAAGAAAAGAAAATGTTGTTCACCCCGGTGAGGGAAGCAGCTTTCAGTAGGGGGCCAGGAGCTCTTTGTAGGGCCCACAGCAGAGCCATTCAGAGGACCACAAAGTACCTCTTGGCTGGGTCAAAGTACCTCCTGAGCCACTGGCCACCATGCAGAAAAGGGAAGGAGGTGTTTACAATGCATACATCTGTGCGATACTTAGCAAAATTACTTCTAAATGTTTGTACAGGAGTGTCTAGGTGGCCCACGTGCTGCCTACTAAGACGATTTTCAGCAAGACTCCCAGCCCGCACTTCTCCAGGGAAATGGTTCCTCTTCTCTCCATCACTCTGTACCCATGGCTACAATAAAGCCTCTGGAATTCAATTTTAGAAGAGCTCCTCCCCAAGCTGAAAATGGAAGAATTGTTTTTGGGAAGGTAGCACACGTTCTCTCTTATTTTCCTGCATAAAATCAAAGACACTTGATGTGACCTGCCCACAGGAGAGACACACTTCTGCCAATGACCAGAGAACACACTGTCCTTTCATTCCCACAAACAGAACTGAACCACCTGTTCTCATTCCCTCCATGCTCATCTTAAATGCAAAAATGGGGTCCTTTTGATATGCATATAAAAATAACTGAGCAGGACTCTGGCCAACACGTCTGAGTTAAAGTTAAGCACTTAAGCTGACATTAAGCTCTTGTTGCTGCAAAAATAAAATTGAAAACATAACAAATGCAAAAGTCTGTGCAATACAAGCATCATGCATCACTTCAGAATTCTCGAAACTCACGATTTATCCTAAAGTAGAAATTGAAAAAATCAGATTCTCACAATTCTCTATGAATGCTTTAACCATCTGAATAAGAAAAGATGACATAGATACTACACAAACACTTAAAAATTCATTAGAAAAGGACTTTAGCAAAATAAAATGAAGCTGACAGACTCAGAATATCAACTCTTCTCATAAAAGTTTACCAACTGTACAAGTTAAGAAAATTATACAAGCTTTTTGTATTAAGAAAGGACAGCTCAATCAAGACATAAGTTCTGTAAAAATCTTCCAAAGGCTACAAAGAATCTGGAAAAATACAGCATGTATTTCTTAAGCCCAGATAAGAATATGAAAGACATCACTGATGTCAACAATTGTACATACACAAACCTGACTTGGTTTATTTTTTAATTTCTATATATAAAAAAATCATGCTAGCATAACTTTCAGGATTCATAAGGGTTTCCTCAATAATATGACACCCAATTTGTATGGAGAGAAAAATGGCAATGTCTATTTCCTGGTCTACTAGACATTAAAAAAAAAAACAGCAGAAAAGCTGGTGTTAAGCAGAAGATTTTTCAAATTAAATACAAACCAACCTTCCCCAGTTCCCACATATCCCACCCCCCTCCCCCCACCAAACCTCAAACTCAGAATAACAGGGTTTGGTATTAAAATATGCCTCTAAGATTCTGTAATAGGATTCTCTGTTGTTAAAGATGAATGTACAGACTTTGTTGACTATAGTTCTCAACATTTAAAAGGGTCTTTAAAATAGCAGAAGTAAAAAATTCTGCTAAAGGCAGAAATACAAACTGTCACCTAAAATTAAAATCCAATTTAAAATGTCAGATTTCGACTGAGTGCTTCAAGGAAATCAACTTAAGGTAACCCATCAACCCTGAAAATTGTAGTCGCACCAGAAATTACTCCAAAGAATAAAAAACAGCCCTCACATCTAGTCATCTAAGTTTTCCAGTTCTTCAAACTTCCCATGTGAGATTGCTTCCTGGAAAAACTCTGAAGAGCCTGGGCTTTCTCTGCCATTGCTGCTAACCCTTCGCCGCTTGGCAGGCCTCTCATTTTTATCATCAAAATAATTTTCATTCTTGGCAGCTCCGTGAGCAAGCTTGAGGTCGCCGGGCAGGCCGTCAGCATCATAGCCATTCGTGTTCGCGTCTGTGTGGACGGGCTTCTTATTCCCACTAGTGGGCCCATTCATGAGCAATCCTTCAACTCTGACTTCATCTTTGCCTGAGACCTCCCCAGGGCCGTTTGACGATATGCCTGAGCAAAGGAAGCACATGAAGCGGTCAGTCTGGCCATGACAAAATTCCCTGAAAATGGAAAGGCCCAGAAATCAGAGCATATTTTGTTGTCTAGTTAAAGGACAAAGTAGCATTGATCTAGTACTGATGGGTGTCTTTCTATGACATTTTGAGTACACAAAACCCTTTCTACAGCCTAATGTGATGCTGAGGAAAAAGTCCAAGTGTTCAGTCCATCTAAAAATTGAAATGGGTTTTAACCCATCTGAAATCTTACCACCACGGCACTGGATGTTAGTGCTAAAAGCTGCCAGAACAGATTCCAAAGAATACAAGAAATACAGGTCAGCCCTGGGCCCTTCTGGGGTGGGAAAGGCCAAGCAATGAGGCCTCTTCCATCTTCTGGCCCCTACGTCCAATAGTGCCTGTAGGGCCTGCCTCACGAGCCTGATGGAAGGGGCTCCACTGTCACTAGACAAGGGACTTGAGGTCTTTTGGAGGACACTTCTGACATTATTCCTCTTCTTCCTATTTAACCAATTCCCTCATACCAAGAGTCAGAAGCAAACCCATAGAGGATGGCCTCAGCTCTGCACGGGCAGCCTGAGAAGAGACAGACATGAGGCAGTGGGTGCCCACATGCAGAACTCAGGACCCTAAGAGCGGCAATGTCATCACAGGAACAGCCACCATTTACAGAGCCTGAAAAGATCTGTCAAGTGCCTGACAAATACTATCTCACTGGAGCCTCAGGACAACCGTGTGAGGGGGGTGCTATTATTATGATCTGAGGAAACTGAGGCAGCTGTCTGCAGCTGGATCTGAGCTCAGGTCCTCCTGACTCTAGGCCTGTGTCAGCTCGATGCCCCAACATCAGCTAAGTTCTTCAAAGCTTAATGTTGCTGGGGGAGGGAAGAAGCCAGTGATTAGAAGGGGCAACCCTCAGGAGGGAGTGGCTTTCTTGTTGCCTGAAGGATTTAGTTGAGAGAAACCACAGGATCTACTTGGAAGGGACCTTGGAAGCTGGCTGGTCCAACCCACAGCTTTACAGAATTCCACGCCTCGAAGCAGGGGTGGAGGGGAGCCCACTAGCTCACGAAGCCCATTCCTTTCTCTCTGGATGGCTCTGCTCGGGAGGACATTTTTCTCCATAGTGAGCCTCAATGTGCTTTTCTACAAATGCTGCCTTGGTCACTGGTTTTGCCCCCCCCGGGGCCAAACGAAACAAGCCAGACTTGTGCCCAAAGGCAGCCTTCCAGCCCACCCCCAATGCCTAATAATGATGAACACCCCATTCCTTCGGCTGAACGTCCTTCAGAAATATGGAGCCATGAGCTGAGCCCAAGGTGGACAGAGGAGTCTGAGCAGGGCACAGCACAAGGAAATCACCTGGACCCCATGTCTCCCAACAAAGTCCCAAAAACATACTGGGGGTTGCTCTGGCTTTGCTGTCATCTCCATCTTGAAGTTCACTCAAATTTCTAATTCTTATTTAAACTATTATGTAGCCATGACATCCTGATTTGACAGATGCTTTGCTAAAACCTGGGTAAATTGTTTTTAAAGCATTCTCATTAATTTTAATTCAACAAATACTTACTAAGTACCTACTATGTGCCAGGTCTTGCGAGGTGCCCAGGGTGCAAATAAGAAAAAATGAATCTCTTCCCTCAAGGAGCTCATCCCCTTAATGGGGAAGATGGCACACACGAGGTAGCTGGAAACGAGGACCTTGGGGGCACCTTATCAAGACAGGGCTTCCTGCGTCCCAGGATGTGCCCTTCAAGATGAGCCCCTGAGCTGGGCACTGTCACCTTTCACTGCGCCCAGCCTATCCTAGAGGCCGGTTCTGGCTGTGGGTCTCAGGCAGAGATGCCGCATCCTCAGTAATAGAGGGGAGGTTCAGTCTGCCTGCCTGGTCCCCCCACAGGGTTTTCCTGCTGGGAACTTGTGGGACTCTGGGGCTTTCTTCTTCCTGTAATGCTACCAGTATCCACTGTCTCTAACTGGGTGTGCAAATGCAGAGTGTCCTTCCTTCCCTTTCCTTCTTCAGCCTGGACGTCCTCTGAAGTCTTTTTGGCTCTGAGGGATAACAAGACATCTCCAGTTTTCCAAAGGGCCCACGTTTGCAATACTACCCCTTTTCAGAAGAGGTGGGGAGCTCTGGTCACCCTTTCCCATCCTGACACCTGGCTCGCTCTGCACTGATCTCTGATCAAGTGTTTGTTAGGCCACCCTGGCCCATGAATCCCAGCTGTGCTTTTTATTATCTGGGTGAACATGATCAAGGCACCATCTTCACTAACAGCAGTGGGGGCAGTAGCAGACATTTTCAGAGCTGTTTATGGGATTCTTAAGTCCTTCTGACTGAGCTATCTTACCATTTTATCACAGCTCACACAGATTCTGTGAAGCAGGGTCTCCACCTGACATCATCACCCATTCACAGATGCTAAGCCAGGTGCAAATGCCTAAGTCGAGCAGGACGGGAGGCATTGCCTCTCTAGCTCTCTGTGTCACGGGTGAAATGAGGGGATCAAACTGAATGGTCCCTATGATCTAGGAAGCCTCAACATCCAACGTCCCACATTCAGACTCTCTGTCTTGGCAAGGCAAGGATTCATCCCAGCAGTGCCCCAGAGAGACAGGCCAGTGTTTGAGGAGCTGTGGTCACTATCTACAGGGCACTAAGACTCATCTGAGACGTTTTTGATTAGAAATTGTTCCTACAGGAAATTGAAATCATTTGGAAAGAAAAGTCATCTTGAAACGTGAACCATGCTTCAGGGTGCTGTGACGACCCCCTGATCCAGAGTCAGAAAACTGAGCCTTATGCTACAGGTCACGTTAGAACCTCTGAAGACCCAGACAAAGCCGAGGGTTCTAGAAATGTCTGTGGTTAGTAAACTCTGCCCATCAATGTCCTACCTGCCCCTGGGGCTGTCCCCAGGCATCCCAACTGCCCCTTCTCACACAGACAGTGACCTGCTCCTTTCCGAAGGCCCAGTGGCTTACCATTCTGATTACTGTTAGCTGCACCATCCTCCTTCTCTGACTGGCTGGTGCTGCTGTTGGAGGCTGTTGGGGGAGGGGATGGGGCCCGGCTGGAGGCAGCACTTTCACTTTCATCCAAGAGCCGGTCCATATAATCCCTTAAAAAATGAAACAAAACCAGGTAAAAAATACTCGGTCCTTATTAAAAGTAAGTGACTATTAATGGCAACAATCACCCTAGTTCTTCCCAATAAGATCCAGTTCAGTAACACGCCGAAGCTCTGGGCATGTGTGTGGAAAGCCTCAGCTGAGATACGCTGCTGGAAACAGCACACGCCGCTGACCAATGACACTGGAGGCTGTGCCCTCCCCTCTCCATCACAGCTTGGGTCTCTCTTACTGGACCCCAAGGTCCATGAAAGCCACATGACAAAGCCCGCGTGAAATACCCAGAAGGGTATCGTCATCTCCTCTGCCTTACTTCCCTCATCTGTAAAATGAGAATATCGGGCCAGATAACCTACTTCAGACCTTCCAGTTCTAAAATCAGAGGATGACTGACCCTCAGTACAGCAGTAATGCAGAAAAGGCGAGATTAAGGAGGTGCTGTACTGGGCACACCTAGGAGGCACAATGACAGCCCTGGAGAGCCATTACAGCAGTCAAGCTTCACTAGCATGCCGCCTGGAGACAGGGAGAGAACTGGGGATGTTCTGATTCAGGAGGGGATGTGGAGGAGGGGCGACGACAGATGTCTGTGAGTGCCTGCAGGCTCCTCCTGCCCAGAAAGAATGAGCCCAGCTGTGCTTAGCCCCTGAGAGCTGCCTCAGGGCAATGGGCAGAAGTGAGACTGAGAGTGGCCAACACACCAGCGAAGAGAGAAAAGAGCCCTCCTTCTAGAGTCAGAGGAGCTGAGTTCAAATTCCACTTTGGAAATGACTTGTGTGAACCTGGGCAGGTCCTGAGAGCTCCCTGAGCCTCCATCTGCTTGTCCCAGCCCAATGCACCACAGAGGAGCCGGGTGACAGTCTGGCCGAGAGATGCCAACAGCTGGCCTGGGAGGGTGGCGGGAGTCACGCAGCAAAAGGACACCATGGAGCTTATGCTGCAAGTATAAGTGTGCTACACTGCAAGTACTGCATACTGCACTATGAGCACACCAGTACAAGTGTTCTACATGGTAAGTACTACACACTGTACTATAAATATACTGTAAGTATATAAATATACTCTAAGAACAAGCACTCTATGCTATAAGTGTGTAAGTATAAGCATACTCTAAGGACTATACACTATTTGAACAAATATACTCTAAGTATATAAGTATACTATACTACAAGCCTATACACTACACTGCACTATTAAGTACACTATAAGTGTGAGCATACTTCCTAGGTATAGTATATAGTATGTTTGTTTGTTTTGCTTTTTGGAGGGGGAAAAGCAGGGCAATTGGGGTTAAGTGACTTGTCCAAGGTCACACGGCTAGTAAAGTGTCAAGTGTCTGAGGCTGGATTTGAACTCAGGTCCTCCTGACTCCAGTGCCAGTGCTCTATTCATAGTATATAGTATGGATAAGTATATAAGAATAGTATAAATAAGAGACTATTGTCGCTCTAGAACCTTGTCCAAATACTGTGGCTTGATGTGTTGCTGCAGTAAAAAAGGCCAACAAAGGGCTGGGAAGGCCCAAGATGCTATTTTTATGGCATAGTGGATGGGACTGTGCAGGAGCCACAGGGCAATGGAGAAGCTCTTGGTGGGCTGGTCAAGAAAGCATGACTAGGGGGTGTCTAGGTGGTGCAGTGAATAGAGTACCAGCCCTGAAATCAGGAGGACCGGAGGTCAAATCTGGCTTCAGACACTTAACACTTACTAGCCATGTGACCTTGGGCAAGTCACTTAACCCCAGTTGCCCTGCCCTCCTCCCTCCAAAAAGAAGGAAAAAAAAAAAGAAAGCATGACTAGAAAAGGGTATGGGCCAGTCCTGTAGCAAGAGCCAGGGAGGATGACTGAGGCCAGCAGGAGGAACAGCGTTAGCATGCTGGAAGGCTCTATCCCAGCACGTGGACAGTGATCCCATGGGGGGAAAAGACACAGAAGGGTGGTAATCTGCACCTGTGGAAGGTATGTCCCTAGGGGTGGATCCCAGATGCAGGGAGAAACCCCAGGAGGAGGAGGAGGGTGACACCCACTAGAAGCTAAGTTTGGTCCTTTGATACCACACTGTGGCTGCTTATCAGGCCAGTGAAGCTTCTGCAGCAGCAGTGGGCAGCCTGCGGCCTCCTCTGAGCAAGCTCTCCAGCTTGCTCAGTCAGGACCAGCTATCCCCGCAGAAAATAGCCCGGCTCTGACAAGCACTAACTCAAATGGTTCCTGGTGACGTGGCTGCTGCTGGCTTTTGTTAGATGACACACTGGGTTTGGAGGAGTCTCAGGTGACATTCTGATCAAGTAAATAATGTATATGAAGCATTTTTGTTGCTCTGAACTTAGAATTTACATATTGAAATTCAATAATATTAGCAAACAGATAGTTATATTTTGCAATTTCTGGAAAATAAGTGTGTTGGCAGAGACAAAACAAGCCTTCTGCATTTTTAAATTCTAATCATTTGGGACAGAATATCCCATATTGTATGTATTTATAGTAACAAAGTGCCTGTATCAAGGGGCTCAATCCCAAAGACAATGATTACAGAGTAGCCAGATTAAACGACACTTCCAGGAGAGCTGGAGGCTAATAAATTCAATGTTTTAAAAACATAACATTGCCTGAGTACAGCCAACTAGGTTACTACCAAAAGCCACAATTCCTTACATACTAGGCACAAGTTTACATTTCAATGCAAGGCAAAATTAAAAAAACAAAAACAAATCTAAGGGCAAAATCTCTGCATCCCACAGGAGTTAGAAAACTTACTAATTTTTCAATATTATTTCTGTGAGCAAAAAGGTTCAGGAAATCTAAGGGAAGGGAGAGCACCGATTCAGAAGTTATCGAGGGGTGTCACACTTCCAAGAGAAATGATCCCTGTGGCCACATATCAACTTAGAAAATCACCAAAAACATGATCTAGATTTCACTGTATTCTTATTTATTTTGTTGGACATTCTGGAATTATGTTTTAATCTGCAGGCCCAGGGGGCTCAACACTTCTGCACGATGGCACCTGCTCCTCTGTTTTGAAGCTTGTGTAAGAGCAAAAAAACTGCCTCGATTTCCTCCCTAGATCAGGCAGGCATCTGCTGGCTACAGGAAGAGCTCTGACTTTTAAGAACACCACCCACAATCTGGCTCTGCCCAGAGCCCTGGAGATCCTTGTCCACTGGCCTTCCTTCCCCCTGGCCAAACTGGGGCCCCTCCCTGCCCTGCCATGTCCCAGTTGTTACCTGGGTAGGTCACTTACCTGCTTGCCTGACCTTGCTTCCATGGGGGTGATACTAGGACCCAAAGTGAATCCTGCTAAATATCCCAGTTAAAGATTACAAAGTGGTTTGTAAAGGTGCCTGACAGTACCAAGGGAAGCTGGGAGAGCCCAAAATGTGACTGTTCCCATTATTGAGGTCCTCCCTGGTCCTGTCACCAGGCCCCAAGGGCCTCTCCAGGGTGGCCGGTCATCACACTTCTGCCATCTTCCCCTCTGCTCACAATTATCAGGTCTTGAGACTGAAAATGATCTTTAAGAACCCACTCCCTCTCAAGGGTGGGCTGATGAAACCATCCCAGTTATCACTTGATTCTGCTTACTTTTCCCCATATATTTAAAGTTTACTTGCACAGCCAGTTTAGCTAGAGACCCTTAGGTCACCAGTAAGAGACTGAAGTCAATTCTGAAGTCAATGCTAGATCCGATCAGCGCAGAAACACATACCACGTCTCCAAACGTTTTATGAAATGAACATGATCTACCAAAATGACCATTCAGTTACTACTGATTTGACACTAAGACTAACTCCTCTGCATTTCTGTCGAGAGCCAGGTCTCAGGACAGTGGGAAGACCAGATGGGAAAGGTGAACAAAGAACAGTAACACTCACGTCACACCGGGATGGAGATTGTATTTCTTTTTTCCAAATCGTGTTTGCTGAGCAAAGAAATCATAACGTTCAGATTTTTTCCACATGTAATAAAATGCGACGCACTCCCCAACTGACCTTGTTCGGACCTGGGAAACACAAACATTTGATTTAAATAGTATTCTTTTCCTCAAAGGTCCTATTTCACTTTTGTGAACAGAATTTCTCAAAGTAAATTTGTCTGGTCCTTAAAAAGGCATTTAATTACCATTTAATTTTAACTATTTAATTTCTAAGACAATGCAGTAGCTGTTAATATTTCTAAAGTTCCTTTTACTAAGAATATATTGAAAACCTTGAATGTTTTACACTGTAATACAATATATTCAAATTCCCACCTACTATGAAAAGTACATGTTAACAAGAGAATTTCTTGAGGAACATCTCAGTTCAAGATTAGTTGTTAAATAAAGCAGTACACAAATGTTTACCCCTGGAGTAAGGGATCCAGCTTTACTGTCTCATTCAAAAAGATTTTTACTAACCAACAACAAACTGCTCAAAATTCAGCTAATTTGCCCTCCAGAAGGAAAGGGTGGAGAATGTCCCATGGCGATTTGAGGTGGCGGAGCACTGACACCCTGGACAGCACCCCTGGGGCTGGGCCAAGGCAGGGCTGCAGCTCCTGATGTGATGCGGGTGTGAGGCCACATGCTTTCTTTTCCCTCTGACCAGGAGGGCTGACATGGATTCTGGGTAAGACGAGCAGATTCCAAGCAGCTTAAACTCCACTGTGGGGCTGAGGCCTGGCCAGCCCTGACAGCTTCCCAATGCAGTGTGCTTTTCACTCTGGATTAGTCCCTGCTGCTTGCTGGGCCTCAATATTTTCAATTCTAAAAGCAGAGGTTTCCAGCTCTAGCCTGTGACTTTTTTTCTCTCCTCCTGGCCTCTGTCCTTCCTCTAGTGTGGTCACCACCTGGGCTCTGGGAGGAGACATGCCTGGTCTCAAGCCTCCCTTTGCTACCATGGGGGTCCTCGCTGTTCTTTTTTCAGGGGGAGAACCTGAGTTCCTGTCACCCAAGCCAGAAGATCAGCATCTCCCTGCGCCCTCTGAGCGCACTGGCTTGGCTCTGGACTGGCTTCCTCGGCACAGTGAGGAAGTTCCAAGATCCCAAGTTCTGCAGGTCCCAGCCTCAGGTACCCTCACGGTTAAGGACCACGAGCAGAAGCCCCCCCACCAGGCTCACTGACTTGAACTTGCAAAACTAGCTCTTGTCATTCATGGTCACTAAATGACACAGCGTTCCTAATTCTAGGGACCTCTTAGTTTTCTGGCTATTTAGGTTTGTTAATACAAGTCTATCAGGGGCAGCTGGGGGTGCCAACAGTGCACAGGGAGACCTGAGTTCCGATCCAGTCTCAGACACTGACTAGCCGGGTGACCCTGGGCAGGTTCTCCTCTGTAATAATGGGGTAACAGCACTCATTCCCCAGGGTCATTGGGAGAATTAAGAGATAATAAAGGGCTCGGCACAAAGCCCGGCATACAGTAAGAGCCCTGTAAAGACTAGTGAGTATTGTTCACATTTTCCAGGGATGAGCGACTCAGGACTTCCTTCCATTTTGAAAAATTTGTGGTTACCTCATTTCCCAGAGCACCAGCAAAGGAACCCAGATGAAGTGGGCCCACAATCACTAAGGGGCTTAATGGCTGATGCCACTGATAACGAATGCATCTGAAGTCAAGTTGTCACACCCTAACATGGTGATGACGTGCACACTGGTCAGCTCGCCCTGGCCCAAGTACAAGGGCAGCATCCAAATTCATGGGTAGCTCTGAGGTTCACTTGTCATCTCTGTGTTACCACTATTTAATACTTCTATGGCGTCTCAGATCTCAAATGCCTCAGTCTTTCAAATCACTTATTCCCAACACAGTCCCCAAATAACCCTGCCACATGCAAATTAACAAAAGGAAGAAAAAAAAAGACATTTTCAGAAACTTGATCAATAGATCTATAAAAAAAGCCATTTTGCTGCCCTTTGAGCATGAAGGCAGCAATGCCAGTTGGGGTAACCAGGCTCAACCCCTAATTCCTGAACGACCAGAGAATCTGCGCTTTTATTAGAACTACGTTAAAGGATGATGATAAACAGGAAATCAAGACTGACACCAAAGAAATCACATCACTGTTACTATGAATTCAATTTGTGTGGAAAGAACATTTCATCCTCACTCACCTTGTTAGCCTGAATTAAATGAAAATCCTTCCCATACGCTTTCAGGCCTTGTTCAAAATTCCTGCATTCTTCCTCTGTCCAAACAGACAGCTCTTCTGCAACAGGAAAGCTGCACTTTAAGATGTTTCTCAAATGGAAAATGTATTAAAAACAGCCCAATGAAACCACTCTGGGGGAAGGGGAAGATTTCTCAAACAAAAAAGAACCACCTATTACTGAAGACTTGTATACCAAGGGTAAAATTATTTAAGTCCCTGGCTGGCCAGATTTTAGAAAATCGTCCATCATGTTTGCACTCCAAATTCCATGAGTGACTGGACAGGTCCCAAGGGTGAAAGAGGGATAAGCAGAGACGACCTGTCCACGAAGAGGCCCTGGCTCTTAGCAAACTACAAGCCAGCAGTGCACTATCCCATCGCTGGCCAAGCTCACAGGGAGAGCCTCCCCGCCACCTCCAGACACAGTGTGGTGACCTGCAGAAAAGGACAGTCACTAGTGGTGAAAATGGGGATCTCTTCTCTACACCCCAGGCCCCCTAAGCTGAATCCTGCTGTCAGATATGCAACAAAAGGCGTGGGCTAAGCAGATGAAACCTCACTTCTCAGAGGCAGCAGGAGCAGAGGGGAGGACCCAAGAACCATGTCCCCAGCTTCTGGGGGGAACAGACAACAGCCAAGGTCACCAGACCCTCTAACTCGCTCCAAGGACGAGGTGCCCTTAGTGCATTCAGGGGCTCAGATCGCCCCTCCCAGCATTACACATTTTTTTTTGTAGTTCCCAAAGCACTTGTCTGCAGCACATTCAGCTTCCCTGCACGTGGGTCAGAGCTCCCATGACCTTAGGTCCCTGGGGCACACTCCTCTGGAAAGGTTCTCCATTGAAATCAGAGTGCACAGCTGGCCCTCCTTTTCCCTAACTTTCCTCCTCTGGCTGCACCGCAGAGCTGTGACCTAGTGCTGACTGCATGTCACAGCAATGGGGGGGGGGGGGAGGGCACAACAAGATGAACACACCATGGGCCCGGCCCTCCGGATCTCCCATCCTATTGGGACAAACAAGATGTCCTCAAAGCAGATACAAATTAAATCCAAGGGGCTAAATGTAAAATCTGATGTGGGGTCATGTACCAAGAGGGTAGGAGAGACATGGATAGCTAGTAGTTCTGAAAAAAAGATCTGGGTGTCTTTGTGGGCCACAAGCTCGAGCCAGTCAAACCAGCTCGTGGGTCTTGCTTCCCGTTAAGAAAAGCTTAAGCTTCTAAGACCAAGAAGGTGGCAGTTCCCTGCTGAGAGCACCCAGAGGAGGGCATCTGGGATGGCAAAAGGCCCTGAGACGTGTCACAGGAAGATGGCCTGGACTGCTGTGGCTACCCCACAGAAGAGCAATGTAGCCTCATTCTGTTTCAGCCAACGGGCTCTTTCTAAGCACAGAGCACTTGCCGGGTATCGCTGGGAACTGGGAATACAGAGCGAAAAACAGAAACGGTGCCCTAGACCTTAAGAACAGGCCATTCTATTAGGGGAGATGAGAGAGGAATGAAAACACAGCATGTGCTCACCTCCGTGCTGCTGACTTAAGATGGCCAATATACGTATACGTTTGTGTGTGTGTATATATGTGTGTGCGCATGCATACCCTATACACACATGTACTAGATCTCTTCTCTTCAGACATGTACACAAAATGTACACACAGACACATACACACATACCTGCTTAATAAAGGCTTGCAAACTGACCGCCAGATTCCTGCCTTCCCTCTTGTCCAGGGCACCGCGGCCTCCCAGCCCCCTCATATCTCCACCCTCCATAGTAGTCATTTACAAGTCCCATCCATCTCACCTTCACCACATCTCCCCCGCTTCCACCTTCTGTCCTCTGAAAGCACCAGCACCCCAGGGCAAACCCTCATCAGTGCAGCCCCGGACTACTGCTGGTCTCACTCACTGCCAGTGCACTCCAGCTGTCAGTGGTTTTCCTAAAGGTCAGCTATCACCATGTCACCTTGTTACTCAGTGAACTCCAGAGGCTGTCCACAAGCCCACCCTCTGACCACCCCCATCCCTCCCATAAAGGAGCAGGTGGGGCTGGGGGAATGGTTTGTTTCCCAGTTGTAGGAGCTGTGGAGCAGGAGTGCAGGGCTGCCTG
The DNA here is from genome assembly GCF_028583685.1 of Petaurus breviceps papuanus. Taxonomy (NCBI): domain Eukaryota; kingdom Metazoa; phylum Chordata; class Mammalia; order Diprotodontia; family Petauridae; genus Petaurus; species Petaurus breviceps. The sequence goes on from NW_027185852.1 coordinate 8,682,755, forward strand.
CACACCGACTCTGGTGAGGCGAGAGTGGGAACTGAGGGCTGCCTGCACTGGGCCTCTGGGGCAGAAGCCAGGAGCTGTGGCTCCTCAGGGAGGAGGAGGAGCCCAGGATTTGGCATTCAGCCCCCGGGCGAAATAAGGCCTGTGCCGCCAGGATGGAACCAGAGGGTGGGTGGGAGATGTTAATGCCAATTCTGACATAAATTGCCTATGTAATGTGCACGAATGATCTTGGGGTCCTGAATGTAATGGCAGGGGAATCTGAAACTCTTCCCTGCCCCTTAATGGGACTCATTTGGAACCCAACAGGAGGGGCTTGACTGGGGAGAGGTTTGTTTTTCAGTCATGCCCACACCTTTTGTTACTTTTTAAATAGACAGTGGGTCACAAGGGTTGTGATGTCTTCTGATCCTGAAGAAGTGTGTGTATGTATAATATGTATGTGTATATGTATAATATGTATGTGTGTGTATGTATAATGTGTGTGTGTGTGTGTGTGTGTGTGTGTAGGCTCTGAGGCTCACTTATGGGTACTGCCCCAGTTTTGAAAACCCAGATGTTGGTGCTTCTTTTGTTGGTAACTATGCATATATGCAACGGTCAGACAGCTAGAAGCCCTGTCTGTTTGTCTGTTGAATTAAGTTATTTTCTCTGTCTGTATTTCTTGTCTGCTTGTAATTTCTGTTTGTATTTTCTCTGAAGTTCAGGGTGCTGACTTTTTCCCCTGAACTAAGTAAATGATATATATGTTTGATTAAAGTAAGACTGTTAACCCTTTTTGAGTTGCTTTCCTTTAAAAAAAAAAGCAGATCAAAGAACCTGTGCTAGCAGCTGCCCTGGGTATACTGGGGTGCTTGCTGTTACAGGGGGTCATCTGGGCTCAGCAGGAAGGGGAAAGGCTAGGCCTAGGGGGCAGGGTCTGGGAATCTGGAAGTCACAGAGGCAGGGAGTGTGGAAAGACAAGGTGTATATGCATAAACAGGGAGAAGAGATAAACTCAGGATGGAGTTTTGTGACAAAGAAAACCAGCACAGGAGGAATGATGGAAGGAGGTGGTGCTGGAGCTGTGTCCTGAAGGACTCTAGGAGGCAAAAGGGGGTAAGCAAAGGCTAAGGAGGGGCTTTGTGGTGCCAAATGGAGAAGCCCGCTGCATGGCTGGGGAAAAGAGCCAGGACAAAGGGTCCTGAGGGAGAAACAGAGCAGAGGGTGAGGAGCAAGGCCCCCCTTTTCCTCTGAGATGTGGCTCAGATGCCACCTTCTTCATGACCCCCGAACTGGGATCAGTCACTCCACTGAGAGGGGAGTGCCCTCCTTCCCAGTTTCGTGTGTGTGCACGTGCAGAGACAATGGGCACACACGTACACCTTCATTAATTCTCTACTTGGGCTATGTCTTTTAATATGAATCTGATATCTCTCCCACTAGAACCCAACAGCTCATTGACAATAGGGGCCCTTTCATTCATGGTCCTGCTGCAAGACAGGCATTTTCATGCAGAGTTTACAAATGAGAAACCTGGGCTCAAGACTGAAAAAAAGCTGCCATGGTCGCAGGCTAAGCAGTGTACACAGTGGGGTGAACACCACACACTTCCCTGTCACCACCCGGTTGCGCAGGGCTGTAGCATCATCCAGCCACAATGGAGCCCCCAACTTTATCACCTCACAAACCCCTTTCTTTAATCCCTTATTGTAGCAGCAAGCACCCCAAGCGTCCTCAGGGTTTGCTGCCACCACAGGTTCTTGGATCTGCTTTGATAAAGGAAAGCAACTCAAAATGGGTTAACAAGCTTACTTTAATCAGTCAGACCATATATCGTTTACCTTGTTCAGGGGAAAAAGGTCAGCACCCTGAACTTCAAAGTATACAGGCAGAATTATCAAGATAGAAACAGATCAAGTAGACAGCTTTCCAAACTGTCCAACCATTACATCCATACCCAATCAACATCTGGGTTTCAACATCTGGGTTTTTCAAAGGGGGGGGGGGGCTCCAGACAACGGCTTCCCAGAATCCATATCAAATCACAGAACACTTCTCAAAGTGAGCCCCCAAAACAAAGCCTCACATCAGGGCATATATAGCCTTCTCCTGGCTCAGAGAATGTAACAACCTTATTGACCCACTGGCCAATCAAAAAGTATCTACTGAAAAACAAGCCTCCCACCCCAGGCTTCAGGTGCACTTTAGCCTAGGGGCAGGGAAGATCTTCCAAATTTGCATTCCCATTACACTTATACACACTGACCCTTTTCCCTCAGGTTACTCTCCTAATCAGCAATGGCCAATGCCCCTCCATGGGCTTACCACCTTGAAGGCCAGCTCACATCTGACCCCATCCAAGCTGTCCAACTTCCCAATCTGACTCTTCCTCTGCCAGGTTGGTTCCATTTCCACACACTGTCTGGGCAAAGGGATTGCCCTCCCTTCCTTCTGTCCTGTCTGGGATACAGCTATTTTATCAATCACAAGGTTCTCTTTCCTCTCTCCCCTCATGCAGGTCCTTGGCATTCTTCAGGCTATGAAGGACACAAACCTCACATCAGCCCTGGACATCTGTTGTGGATTATAACCAGCAATGGTCAAAATAACATCACACTGTCCACTCTGACAAATGAGACAGTTTCTGGTGTTAAAGGTTTTACAGAGGCAAAACATTTATGCTTTCCTTAACATCTTCCACAATGCCTGGGACAACAACATGCACCCTTGATGGGTGCTCGGGAAGCATTTGCTGAGTGGCATCAGGATGCCCGAATGACCAAAGTCAGGCCACGTTCAGCCTAAGAGGAAACTTTGACTTCTTCATCTGAGGGCACTTTGAGAATGAGTTCAAGTGCCCATTTCAATGCACACTTACCTCTAGCTGCTTTCACATTAAACCTTAATCTTCTGAGGGCTTCTTCTGTATCAAAGCTGCATTTTACCAATTCATAGAGGGCCTGAAAAAATAAAAAGAAGCAATAATAGTTCAAGCTATAATTGCTGAGTGACCGTGAAGAGCCAACCTGGGCCCAAATACTCCATCTTGCATGGAGGAGTAAGGCCCCCTCGATGTGCATGTCGTGCTAGCCCCCAAATCCTCACAGACAGAAAGTTACAGGAGCCAGGACTCAGCTGTTTCTCTGTGTCTTCGTCTTTATCTCGATATACTCTTGGCTTTTTCACCCCGAGGATTCCCTCTTCAACCTGCCTTGCCTTTAGCTTTTCCCAGGTGGGGCACCTGCCTTCTCCTCCCCCCGCTCAGCACTATCTTCCCCCATGAAAACTTAAGCTTCTGGAAAGCAGGATGATCTCCTTTCTGCTTGTATCTGTATCCCTAGAATTCAGTACAGCGAGCGGCTGTACTGGAAGAGGAAGCCCTTGTAAAAGGGCTCATGTCACCCTGAGTAAGAAGGTCCAAGACTTTCTGCAGGCCTTTGGAATCACAAATGATACCTGATATAACTACTGTTTATCATCATTACATTCCTTCAGATCACTCAAAAATCAGTCCCGCAAGACCTTCAATGCTGAGCAGCCTCTGCCATGGGCCATTGCCTAGACACAAATGGTTTAGTTTATGAAGTTTTCTCCATGCTTGTTTCTTCCAGGACCATTTCCGACTTTTCTAGAAAATGCAGTGGGGCTCCACTGTTCATGCCAGCATAAAGGGAGGGCATTAAAACTTGGATAGACCATGGGAATAGGGGATCTGGGGCCAGAAAGGAACTCAGAGGTCAGGTCATTTAGGGGAATCTCTCCACTTTATACATGAATAACTGAAACCTGGGACAGTGAGGTGGAACAGCAGTTAAGAAGCTCCCTGAGCTCAAATTCGGCCTCTGACCCTAGTTGTGTGGTTCTGGGCAAGTCACTTAACCCTGCTGGACTCAGTTTCCTCTTCTGTAAAATGATCTAGAGAAAAACATGGCAAACCACCACTCTGGTATCTGCCAAGAGAACTCCAAATGGAGTCACGAAGAGCTGGACACAACTGAAAAATGACTGAACAAGTGAAAACTGAAGCCCAGAGATGGCAAGTAATTGGTTCAAGGTAATACAATGCATTAGCTGTTGAGCTAAATTCGAACCCAGGGCCCTGGACTCCAAATGAAGCAGCTTTATGGCAGACCTCTGCCCCACTGTCTTCTTGATGTTTGCTACCCACTTTGATCTCTAAGTGTTCTTGAATGGACTTTGCTTCTTTGGATCACTGGATGGAAGATGTTTTTAAACTGGTTTTCCTCTGCTTTTCACTGCCTTGACACGTTTCCTTGTTTCTACTCAAAAGGTGGGAACCCTATGGTGTGTACTCGGTGTCAGGACTGTCTTTGTCTGCCACATCTTTCAAATAGGCTGGTGAATTAGGTATTTGTTGCTTGATGTGGTTTTTAGGCTCTTTTGATTTCTTCCTTATAAAAACTGATTTATATCCTTTAAGCTCTCATGTAAAATTGTTGCAAAATTACATCTCTTCCTTTTCTGTCTTTGATACCTGGTCACCTGAAGAGCTGTTTTAACTGCACACCACATCTTTTTTCTTCTTCGTTCCTTTAATTTTTTTAAAGCACGTTTTTCTCTTTTGTTCTTACATTTCCCAGCTCTCCTTAAGTTCTCATCCTCCAGCCTTTTCCAGAAGAATATAAAAAAAGAGAAGAGAATAAAAAAAATCCGCAAACCTGCAATGATCTGCACTCATGGATCCAACCTTTGCAAAGGAATAAGGAAAGCTTTCTCTCATTCTCCTATGGGGCCAAGATTGAGTTTTGAATGTTTTTGATTATTGTGTTCTTTCTAATTATATTACTGTGGTCACTGTGTCAATTATCTTGGCTGTTGACTTTGCTTCACATCATGTAAATCTTCCAAGGCTTCTTTGTGTTCATTATCTTCATTGTTTCTTACAGCACGATTCCCTTCTCTGCATTCATGTATCACAATTTGTTTACCCATTTCCCAAGTGACTGATGCCAACTCTGTTCCTAGTTCTTTGCTACCATGAAAAGGGTTGCTATAAATATCCTGGTGTCTATAAAATCCTGTTTTTTTTATCAATAACTTCACTGGGTTATATGCCAGCATTGGAATCTCTGGGACAAAGGACATGGACATTTTAGTCACTTATTATTTATATGACTACAAATTACTTTCTTTCCAAAATTACTATATCAATTCACAATCAATGTCAATTAGCCAACAAGTATTTATTAAGAAGCCGTGCTATGCAAATTGGGGAAATGACTGAACAAAGAGTGAAATGATCTTATTAGAGCTTATATTCTAATGGGGGTGACCCCAAGTACATAAAATATATACAGTCTAAGTATAATGTTAATAAATGCATATCTATACAAAGTAGTCAAACACGAGATAGTTTTGGAAGGAGCATGCTGGAGGATCAGTGAAGGATTCATGCAGAAGATGGTATATGAGTTGTGTCTTAAAGGAAAGGAGGAACTCCATGAGGAAGAGACAAAGAGGAAGCCCATTGTAGCTGAGGAAAGCCAGGACAAAGGCCCAGAGGCAGGAGATGGACGGTCATGACTGGGGACCAGAGAGAAGGCCAGTGTGACTGGATGGCAAAGTAGATAAGGGGGCGTAATCTCCCTTGAGGATGGAAAGGCATGTTGGAGCCAGGTTGTACAGGCCTTTAAAAGGTAAACAGAAGAGACTTTATTTTGTGTTAGAGGGCACAGGTAGCTACTGAAGTCAATTGAGCAGGGGAGTCACACAGGACAATCTATGTTGCAAGTCAATGGTTTGGTGGCTGAGCATAGGATGGGCTGGAAAGAGGTAAGAGGGAAGAGAGGGAAGCTAGTGAAGAGGCAACAGGTAAGGAGAGAGAGGACTCTGACGGGAGAGACACGGAGCACTTCTTCCAATACAGACAGAGGCAAGGTCACTTGCTCAGGGGCACACGGCCAACAAGGGTCCGAGGCTTACTGTCTACAGCATCTTTTGTGTCTTGGCTATGAAAGCATTTGTGATGTGGAAGCGTGAGGCATCTGTTTGGGATCCATCCTTCCTTACTTCTGAAACCTGTTTTCCCACGTGTTTCTCACTGAACTTGACTATTTGCACCTTCATATCAGTCGTCCAACATCCAAGTACATGCTGATTTACATTTCCATTTTCAGTGAATGATGCTGGTACACACACGGCAATCATCTGAATGGCTGTCTTTTTGCCAATTCTTTTCACGAGTCCTCAAGTGTAAGACAATCAGATGTCCAATGGACTGGTGCTTCTTGTTGCCTTTGGATGCACGATACAGCCAAGCCTGCTATTTCTCTGCATCTCCAGGGAGAACCTGTGAATTTCCTTCCGTCTTTTGTGGGGTTTCCTTTAGGGTCAGAATGTCAGGATAGACACAAGGAAGGTCCCCCAACAATGAGTGTGTCCATTTGTTAGACCCTGTATAGGGAGCCCACGCAGAGAACACCAAAAGCTAAATGTCATTGAGACTGCTGTGTTGCCATTGGTGAAACAGCCAGAGTGGTCTGCCTAAGACCCACGGGGCTCATGGGACCCTCCACCAATTGTCTTTGTCCACAGATTGCCATAGCCAAGAAGCTGGTCTGGGGGTGCTGAGTCTCAACCTGCTTCCAAGGATGTTATCTACACTTCAAAGTAGGATGGCCTCAATCAGAAGGTCACAGGAGGTAAAAATGGGGTCACAAAGAGACAGAAGTGACTCAAACGGCTCCACAACAAGAACCACGGGAGATCACACCTAGGACAGAAGTCTGCAGACAGACCTCTGGTCCCAGAGCACTGTATATGAAAGGACAGAGACTAGACAGCGACAGAGAACAGGAGTCATGACATGAAGAAGCAAACGAGGCCTTGAGGGCATTAGAAACATGGCGGAACAGGCCCTGGGACCAGAACTCAGCTTTTTAAAGAACAGGAAAGGCTAAAAAGTGGGTAGTAATAGCAGCAGTTACAGCTGGGTCAGCTTCTCTGAGGGAATCCAGGAGCCAGAGAGGGAGAGGGGTACAGAATGCGTCGCAACAAAGCTGCTGCATCCCAAATGGCATGACGGAAACAAGCAATGAAAACTTGGGTTATCTGGATGGCTGCTGGAAGTCTTCCTGACAACAATGAAGCAGGTTGCCTCCTTAATGATACACTTCACTCTTCAAAAGTCAGAGGAGCCAACGGACTCAAGACCTGATCATCGCCAAAAGAAGGAACTAGGTAACAGGGCAGAAGAGACTGGAACCTTGGCAACAAAGGATAATTTCAGCTCAGCCTTTGTGTCTAGGCGAGAGAAAAGCTGGGCACATATGGAGCATGAGGTTCTTGGAGAAAAGTTTCCAAAGAGTCCAAAGAAAAGACAAGGCATGATCCAATGGATGAGAATTCTACAGAAGACAGGCAGGGCTGGAAGGGTGGGCTGCTCTCCAGAATAAAACCGTGAGTCAGAAAGAGAGACAATTCCACTGAACTACTGTGTCAGGAGAAACAATTACGTTTCTAGGCAAGGAGGAACTGTCTCAAAGCCTGATATAGGGAACTCATCCAAAAATTTTAAAAGGACATCCATAGAAAAAAGAGACACAAAATAGGCAATGAGCTACACACACACACACACACACATACATTCCCAACAAAACTAGACAACTTACTAGACTAAATCCTAATTGGGAAATTCAAGAAAAAAATATCACAGTGAGTCATTTTTCCAACCCAGGTCAGCCTAGGGAAATAGAAAAACTCTCCCTTGCTTCTTCTGTCCAAAGTTATCAGTGATCTCTTAGTTGCCTCTTCTCAATCCTCATGCTCCTGGACCTCTCAGAAGCCTCAGACACCATTATTATCCTCTTCTTTTGGACATTCTTTTGTCTCTAGGTTTGGGTATGTACCTCTCTCCAGGGTCTCCTGAGAGTCTCCTTTGTTAGACCCTTTTCTACCTGGTGATCTCATCAGCTCCCATGGAGTAAATTACTTTCTCTACACTAATAATTCTCAAATCTCCCCTTCTCTGCCCCAAACTCCCTGCTGACCTTCCACCTCCCATTTCTAATCTCCTTTCAGACACCTCAAATGGAACATCCAGCTGACATTCTAAACCCCTGATGCCTAACTAAAATGGGACTCAGTAGCTTCCCCCTCATCTGCTGTTACTGCAGAGGGCACCACCATCCTCCTCGTCCCTCAGACTCACACCTTAGAAGTCCTCCTGAACCTACTCTTCCTCAGCCCCCACAGACCCCTTGCTTTCAAAAGCTCTGCCCCTTCTCTCCTCTGATGCTATCCCATTTGGTGCAGGCCCTCATCACTCCCTCCCCAGACTACTGCACTGGCTACGGGGGGTCTGCCTGTCTTGGTCTCTCCCTACTTGGTCCATCCTCCTTTCAGCCATTAACTTGACTTTCCTAAAGCTCAGGTCTCACTGTGTCACCACTGTAATCAACAGACCCTCGCAGTTCTTGTACCTCCAGATCAAAGACAAAACGCTCTGCTGGGCCTTCAGATCCTTTCATCATCTGGCCCCCTTCTTCCTAACGTTCCATCTACTCTACAATATCAGTGACCCCAATCTTCTGCCTGTCCCACAAACTGCACTCTCCATCTATCGGCTCTGAGTATCTTCTTTGGCTGCCCCCCTGTACCTAAAATGCTTTCCCTCCTCCTCACCACTCACCTCCTGGCTTCTTGCTATTAATTATTTCCTGCTTACAGTTCATATGTTGCTGTCTGAATGGTGTCTGTCCCATTAGACGGAGGGCTCCCTGAGAGCAGGGACTGTCTTTGACTTTTTCTGTATTCCCAGAGCTTATCAGCATGCCTGGCACAATGCAGGTGCTTAATAAATGTTTGTTGACAGAGAGGAAGAGAGGTCTTGGATACTGGAGACAGGATCTGGCCACGAGTGAACATTTCAGCTTGGGGAGGGCTGGGAATCAGGGCAAGAAGGGGCCCCACATCCAGTAGAGAGAGGCTTAAACTTGTACAAATGGCAGCGCTCTTGCTGATTCCCCAGATCCAGGGCAGACTGAAGAAGGCACACGTGCTGAGGGTGGCGCTCCAGGGTGAGAAAAGTCAGTGGCCAGAAATCCCAGACCAAAGGGCAGCCTGTGGTCCTGTTATTGTCAACAAGGAAAGAAGAATGGGAAAAGAAGGGAAGAGGAAAACACTGAGGAGCAAAGGAAGAGGGCAGGTACGGGGCGAGCTAGCAGAAACCCACACAGAACAAGGAGGGAAGGGTGGGGGAGCGGCCGACACCTGAGCGGGCCAAAGGAGGGAGCACACAGGCACAGATGCACCCAGAAGAATGGGCAGAGAAAGACATCTCACTCAACAGAGAAATAAGAAAGCACAGGGAGAAGATGGAATTAGAGGAAGGGGAGATTAAACAGAACAGACTCTAAGTAAGTATGTACAAAAGTACTGACAGCTCTTGTGGTGGTGAAGAATTAGGAACCAAGGAGGGCCCATCACCTGGGGAAGGGTCGAACAGGCTATGGCACGACCATGTGACCGACACTTCCATGCTGACAGAATGATGGAAGGGACGGAGAGGTCTGGCATGAATTGAGGCGGTGCAGGGAGCAGGAACAGGAGGAAAGTGTAGACTGGCCACAGAGCTGTGAAGACAACCGGGAAGATCCAGGAGCTCTGTGTGGGCGCCCGCCGTGCTCCACAGAGGCAGGCGCAGAGGGCACAGGGGACCTTGGGGGCATGCCCAGTGTGGAATAATAGCTTTTGCTTGACTATGCATGTTTGCAACAGGGGTTTGAGTTTGTGTTTTCAGCTGGGAAGAGGCTGTTTTTTGCTGACAACAAAGCATTTAAGAAGGTAGCTGCTACTCAGCACTATTCTGCTTCTATTCCGAATAAACAGGGCAAACTGGAAGCTGATGAGGAGACTGAGAAAGCACCTGGCTACCTGCAGATGACCTGCACCACAGAATCTCGAGAGATCATGGAGAAACAGAGGCACAAAGAGGACTAGGAGGGAACAGAGACGAAGGCCCACGGCAAGGCCAGCGAGCTGGACGATGGCTCCCGGTAATGCTCGAGCTGATCATCACAGAAGGTGATGCCAAGGACCAGCTCAGCTTCGTCAAGGCCTGCTCAGGCCAGCGTCAGCTTATTTCCTTCTGTGACAGGGGTGGCAAATATAGGTTATTAAAGAGGAAAATGCTGGAGGAACAGATCTCCTTGACTTGAGCAAAGCACTAACACAGTCCCCTTTGACCCAGTAATCTCGACAGTGATCATATACAAAAATACAAAAAATACTTTCAGTTACAAACAGAAGTCTAATATATATGTGTGTATATGGACAGACATATGTATACACATACAAAACATACATATATGTGTATGTGTATATGTACACATGTGTGCATGCTTACATGTGGATATATATGTATGTGTGTGTACATATGTAAGTAAGCTATGTATAAAGCACTTAGTCTGAAGTTTGACTGCATTAAGAATGATTCAAGTATGACTCACAAGAGCCAAATAATTTAGAGAGTAAACGTGATTACCTGGAGAACATAGTGTATGAACTCCAGCACCTGAATTTGAGATCAGTGCCACGTCATAAGCAACAGTGGATGTTGTGCACCCTATTGGTCTGAGCCCTGCTTTTACTGCTTGGCAGGTAAAACTCCCTTTAACATGAAGATCACAACAAGAGCTGGACTTGCCCCCTGACTGACACCACCTGCATGTCTAATGCACGTCACTGCCTTCCCACCTAAGCTATCAATCATCTCAGTGGCGGAGTCATCAGCTCAAGGGGAGATCATTCCCACCAGGCAGTCCGAGGGCGACGGCTCCAGCTCTCGGCCCCGTACGAGCGCTGTCTGAGTCTATGACTACTGCACACTTAAACAAAGACCGAGAAGACAAAATTACATCTACAAGCTGGCAGGAAGACTTCATTAGTCAGCAGTCATCCACGTACCTGCTCATTGTCTTTTATGTGACAACCTTCAGGAATTGCTTCTACCCCTTTCTCATCTCCTGTTCGTCTGGATGCTTCATTAAGAAATTCAATCACTTTATCTTCCAACAAGTAATCAGGGTTCCACAGAAGCTGGTCATCATTTTCATATACTAAAGCAGTGAGACATAAAACAGAAAAACAAATGATTCTCAGAAAAATGAAGCAGTGATGGATTCTGACACCAACCTCACACTGTGACACATACTCCCGATTCCCAAGGCTAGTTTGGGATCAATGCATTAGAAGGAGGGCTGGCCCACTTCAGGACTGCTTTGGCCCCCATCCTGGCCATCTATATCCTCAGTAGTCACATAGGAAGTTGGAAAGTTCTTTCAAGTCTAAGCATGGCCCTCCTTTATGCCAATTCTGCCAACTCTTCTCCACCATTCTTTCACCTCACAAGTCCCCCCTCCCCCATCAGTGACCTTTCCCATTGCAAAAATGATGAAAAAACATTCAACAAAATAATTTAAAACATCGCTGGAGCCCAAGTTGGACTCATCCAAGGTAGTCCGGTATCCTGACTCTCAGCTTCCTGTCACCCATTTTTCCTCTATCCTTTCCAGTCTTAAGGGCTAAGTATCTGCATCCTCTGTCACTGGTTTTCATTATCAAGCCATTTGCTTCTAGGCAATGGCCTAAGCACCAGTTTCCCACTGAATCCTATAGGCAATGACTTGCCTTTTTGTGTCCACGTCATTTTCTAAATGTCTTACTCGTGTAGAACGACCTTCCTTTGCATAGCTCCCAAATGAGATTCTTTTTCTCCTTAAAATGTAACTCTAGGGCTGTTTCCTCAAGGAAACTCCCCACTGACCTCTACTGGTTTTCTAAACCTTCTAGGACAATCTCGAGGGCACTCCTACATGTAGCTATCTCATTGTTATCCACAAAGTTGTTTTTGCTTTCGTGCCCAACTGAAATCAGTGACTATAGCTGCTCTTTAACACCTTATAAACAAGCCAGTATTTTATAAAGTCCACATGATGTATAATAAAAACAACAAACAACCACGTGGTTATTAATGAAGATGATGATCGGGTGACTGAACTTCACCAAGGGCCACTACTATCCCATAGAGTGACTACCTTCCCATAGTGCCTTCCTGGCTCCAGGAATTTCAAATTATTTTTACTTTTGATTGTCTACTAAATGTAATTGATATTTTAAAAACGTCAAAAGAGCTGACGCTTCCCAAAAGAATAAGACATCAAAACCCCGATGAGGAAGACAGTAATATCCCTAAGAAGGAATCTATTGTCTGGCTCCCCTTGTAACCGATGCTCTCTACCTGGGGGCTCTCAAGCCAGGGGGAGTCTGACTGTAAACTGAGCTGGTCCAGTGTGTGAAGTGAATTCATCTGAATTGTGGAGGGAGTTTCTCTCACTCTGGGAAGCACATTATTATTCTTAAGTGTTTTTAATTGAATTGAATTTAACAGACATTTATTAAGCACCACATCTCTGGCTGTGTGTGCTAAGTATCTGAGAATACAAAGGCAGAAAGCATCTGGTCCTCACTCTACTGGCAAGGAAAAACACGTACAAGTGAAGGAAATACAAACTACCTGGGGTTGGGCAGGAGAGTATTAACAAGTGAGGGGATCAGAAGCCTCCGTTAGGAAACAACCTGACCTACGCCTTGAAGAAAGCCAGGAGCTCCCAGAGGGGGCCTAAAGGCCTGACCTGAAGCCAGTATCTGTGTTCAAACCTCACTCTTGAATGTGTGACCCTGCACAAGAAACATTCTCAGTCTCCATTTCCTCACTTGTAAAACAGCACCAGAGCAGTACCTTCCACCAGAGAGCTGTCGTGAGGGTCACGTGAGACAGATGTGCCAAGTCCTTTGCACAACTTACAGTGATACCTATGTGCTGACTGTCATCACTGCTGCTGTGAGGACGATCTGGAAATGGAATGGGCAGCAGCAAGCGGGCAGGCCCTCTGGGCTGGAGTGTGACCGAGCGAGTGAAGGTTATATGCCATTTGTTTGGGGGGACAGGGCTTAAATGCCAGAAAAGGGAGCCCAAGGAAGCGTCAGAGCTGGAGCTGTGCTTGAGGAGTACTGGTCTGGCTATGAGGAGGGGAGAGACTCTGGAAGAAATCTGGGACCCAAGATGGCGAGAACACCGACTGCCATCTCCCATTCCTCTGACTGGGCGGCAGCGGAACGTGTCTCGGTCTCAAGGCAATGCTCATTGCGCATTTTTTCTTAGGGATTTTATCACCTTCCTCATTGGTGTCTTGATGGCAGCATCTTCTTGTAAGTGCCAGTTATTTTGATAAAGCATCTCCCCAGTTTAGCTTAATTTGAACTCTGAGCTATAAAACTAAAAACTGACTCTCTGGGGACAAACCTTCTCATGTGTCTGAGAGTCAATAACGCACTTCTCAAAACTCATCACAGAAAATCAGCACCCATGGTTTTTTCACTCTGGCTGAACCTGTAAGAATTTGTACTCTGATACCCTACAGCTGGAAAATCCTGTCCCTCTCATGCCATGATAAGGCACTGGAAATGACAACGTGAGTGAGGGGGTGCTGAGTGATGGCTCTGATTAGCTGGCTGAAAGCTGACTCTCCAGTAGACTGACTGCATCTCACTGTTTAAATATTGCAACACTACAGTCTAGGGATGATTTAAGGCTCTTTCGACAGTAGTAATGACTAACCAGGAATTTCTTCTTTACCTCTGACTTCAAAAGTTAGAACCAAACATCTACATAAGATGCTGCACTAGGTATCCAGTACTGATGTTCATTTCTTCTATTCAAATCTGCAGGATCTCATGCCCAACCATAGTTCAGTAACCACTAACTTGGATTTACTTTGTAGAGATTTTTGAACCTATTTCTATGTGTACATGTTGTTTCAAGAAGCCAGGAAGAGTCCACTTGTAACAGAATGCTGTTAAGAGTAAGATTCTTAAGATATAAAGGAAAATAATTTTGATGAGGAAGAAAGGAGGGAATTGGCCAACAAGAACAATGCAGATATGAAGAACTCATCAAATAACTTAAGATTTACAGTGGACACAAGGCCAGGTAACAGGATAAAAGAAAGGCATAGCATAGTTAATAAAAACACCAGGAATATTAAGGATGAGGACTGGAAGAAAGCCAAGGACAATCGAGTAGTTTTTAAAGCAATATTGGGAGAAAAGGGGAGTATGAAAGAAGAGACAGAACTGCTGCTTTGGCAGAGTAACACAGCAAGACAGAAATATATCGCTACTTAACTTGTTTATTCTTTGCCAAAGAGACGAGCAACGAACGCCATCCTGGTACAGAGCCTTGGTGTGAAACTCCAACAGAAACGGATCGCTGCAGCCACAGCCGCAGACTGACTTAGAAAACCACACACTGACTTGAGCTGTGTACTGTATTTTACTATTTTAATGTTTCCCAATTACCTTTTAATCTGCTCTGGGCTGCCCCTGAGTTTGTCACCTGGAAAGTGGAAAGAACAATAGACTGGGAGTTTAAATCTGCCAGGGAACCCTGGCAGCTGGGTGAGCCTGGGGAGGAAACCCACAGCCCCAGAGTCGTCAGCTGCTGCAGAATTCTCATCTGTCCAGTGGGAAGAACAGCAGTCATCTCACAGGGATGTGAGAGAATCAAGTGAGATCAGTTATGTCAAAGGGCTTATGCCGCCTGCTTTTCCACCAGAGAAAGCAAGTACCCTAAGGGCAGAGCCCTGGGTTGGCCTCCTTACAATCCAGTAAAATATCTTTCACAGGGAAGGTGCTTAAAAATATTTACTGAACTGACCTGCTCAATGATCTTTTGGAGCAGAAAAATATAGAACACATGTAGTTAAAAGGGAAATGAAAGAGAAATAGGAAGAATATTAACCACAAGCTTAACTAACCAGACTGAGGTTGGGTCAACATGCTCAGATGAATGATATTCTAGGGTACTAAGGCCCAGTCAGTGATCTTTCAAAAATAACAGAGAATAGCAGAGTGTTGCAGGGGGAAAAAAGAGTGTCAACTGTTGTTTGAATTTTGGAACAGGGAAAAGAAGGAATCAGTGAATGATGGGACAGTGAGTGTGACTTCAACTCTTGGCAAAATTCTAGCAAGCATTAGTAAAGGGAAGGGTAGAGAACATTTAGGAAAGGGAAGGTGTAATCCTAAGGAACCAGCAAAGCTTCATGGGGAAGTCAAGGGACAAAGAATTAATTTACCTGGCTATTAGCAAAGTAAAAATACCCATTAGGTCTTGTGGGATAGATGAATGAACACTGACAAGTAGGTGGATCCGAAATTAGCTGAGTCTAAGGATCCAAAGAGTAACCGTTAATGGCTTTGAAAGCTGTTTGGCAGTTTCAGGGGTCCAAACTCGAAACTGTGCTATACTGGGCATGTTCATCAATGACGTGACTAAAACTATGGATGGCAAGCTTATCAAATTTGCAACGCACACTTGGGAAGGTCAGCTAACAAACTGATCAAAGAATCAATTAAAAAAAATCTCAATAGACTAGGATCACAGGCTTAATTTAATATAATTAAATTCAAAGAGACATTGCCAAGGCTTCCACTCAAATCTCAAGAATCCCCTTTACAAGTACAAGATGGGGGATATACAGCTAAAGGAGCCCTTTATTGGAAAAAGATCTGGGGGTTTCAGTGGACTACCTGCCCACTCAGCAGGAGTCAACAGCACGACATGGCAGCCCCAAAGGGTAATGTGCTCTCCTTCAGGAGACAAGAAGACAGACATAGGCTCTACAACTAGGAAAGCAACGGATTCACTGCATGGACCTCCTCTGGTCAGGACACATTTCAGAAAGATGACTGAGAACTCAAGGGTCTGTCTTAAAGAAAGGCACCCAGAATGAGACCATGCAACATGATAACATGGGAAGGTACTAGAAGAAAAGATGGGGGAAGGAAAACAGGAAAAAGTGATGTGGAAATGTGCAAAGACAAGTGACCACCTCAGGCTATCCCCCCAACCCCCACAGAGGCCTTCAGACAAGGCAGGGGCGGGGCAATCACCTGTTAGTTAGGCTGCAGAGGAGAAGCTGGACTAAATGACCCCAGACCCCCCAACCAAATCTGAAATTCCATAATTCCATGACATCTAATTTACTCTTAATATTTACTAGGCAACACCACATCTACACCACTGTACTGGTCCTATTTCAGAGGCTATAAAAAAAAGCTTCCTTAGCTACAAACTTTTCTGAAATGTGCATTTATAGCATCCTTCAAAAATCACTGTGTGTGCACACCCTCAACAGGAACTAATCTCCAAGAAAATATGTTAAATGAAACAAAGTTATTGGGAACTGTTAGTTCTGTAGGAATGAAATTGTAAAGAAGTAAATAGCTGTTTTACAAATTCATGGTGGAATTTGGTTATAAAATGCAGTTACTGTGAAATAACAGGATAGGATCACGTAGGCATAAAATGTCAAACAGTTTAGAAACAAGGAAATACCATCACAAAGCAAACACGTACATATTCACTGGAAACTACAGAAGTGCATATTTAACAAATTCTAAGGTGGATTATGAGCCCTCGTGTGGCATTTGGATAGAAACTGGCCTTGGGGTTACAAAGAACTGAGATCAGTCCCTGCTTCTGACACCACACAAGCTGCATACAACTGTGGGCAAGTCCTCTGACCTCTCAAAGGACCAGGTAACCTTCTCTAAGCTATGGATTTTCTTCAGTGAATGGAGTTTTCCACAATGGGAGCTGCGAAGAGCAATAAAATCAGAGGTCCAGATGGAAAAACAAATGAAACAAACCTAAAAAAGCTGATAATTGTAACAATAAAAAGAATAATAATGAAACTATTTGGAGATTTGCAACAGTTTCCATGCCCTTTCCAATAACTCCGTGACATTGTCATTTTGGGGAAACTGAGAGTGAACAAGTTTAAGTGCTTTGTCCTTGATCATATGAATAAGACACATCAGAGTGAGAATCAGACTTCTCAAACCAGGTAGAACCCTTCGACTGAATGAAAGAAGCCCAAAGATACAAAACAAGAGTAAAAACATTTTCTATCTTTTGACCCAATGATTTCACTGGGGATTATAGAAAGAACCCTCCTCCATCCGATCAATTAATCAAGTACTTAAAATATATACATTTTTTAAACCCAAAAGAAACACTCCAAATCAACGGAAGAAATGGATAAACTCTACAGAATCCAACCGAGATAAAAACCCATGTATATTTACACATTAACAAAGACTAAAAAGAATATGAATAGTTTAATATCTACAAGGCTGCTTTAAGTTCAAAGGGAAAAAAAGCTATTTTAGAAATCCAGAACCACGTTAGAAATTTAGATTAAATTACCGAAGATTTAAAATTTTTATCTTTTCAAAACAACATTGAATTATGACAAATATTAAGATACTGGATAATCAGAAATCAACTGTGCTCTATGGGGTCTCATTTCTGAACTATAAGAATTCTGTAATCTGCTTACTACTGAGGTTATAAAATTGAAGCAATGTTTACACCTAACACATGAAATCTCTACACACACACAATAATAAAAACTCAAACTCTACAAAAAGTCTAAAAAAGGAATAGCTAATTAAATGAGGGTGAGCAGTTAACTGCACATCCTACAAAACTGATGTGGTAAAAATATACAAAGTCTGGTAAATCTTAGAGAACCAGAGAATTTTCAAGCTAGAAATGACCTTGGGGTTTGAAGTCTGCCTGTACCTCCATTTCCTCTTCTGTAAAATGGGGCTAACAAGTATCCCTCAGAACACTGCTCTGAGGATCCAAAGTGCCCATTATCAGCTGTTACGATCTAGCTCAACCCTCAGAGAGGCTTAGAATGTCTATTTAACAGAACACCTACATCAATGTGCCAACATACAGCACCGTTATGGAAGCACCGACTGCTTTAACAGCACACTAACAGCTGGCAGATTTCAGGCGAGATGGTAAACTTCCAAGAAAGACTAAGGAGGGCCCCCTTGCAATCTGCAAGCAGCCTGTGTGGTCGGAGCACCACACTCTCCCGGGGAATGGCTGCTTTATGACCAGCGATTTAATCTGACTAAGATGTGGACATGACAAAACCCAGGCAGCCTGCCCAAGGTGGCTTCACAACCTATGGCCAGAAAGCCAGTCAGTCAGGGCCAGAGCTACCTTCTTTACAGGTGATAAGAAAAGTTAACAGCTTTGAGATGGTTCATTAAGGCTGTGAAACTCCCCTAAGCAGCTGAACATCCTCATCTGTCCTGACCCTTTTCACACTAAAACTTGTCAATTGACCAGATTGCTAAATCAATTTCTGTGGGGAATGCTGCAGGAGACAGTGAGAGGGAAGGTGAGTGTTACAGGGGAGGCAGGAGACAGAGGCAGCTGTGTCCTGGCAAATACAGCCACAGGGCTGCTGGGGACTCCCCCAAAGTGGGCCAATTAATGCTGCTAATATTGTTCCATAACAGCAGGAATCTCTGCTAGGGGAACATCAAGAATTCTATAAAGATCTTGAGATGAAACCATGACCAGGAAGCAAAAGAATATTGAAAATCCAATATCATCCTATGCTCACAGTTTCAAAATATTCTGTCATGCTTATGGCAATATAAACATCTCTCATCAGTTAATTCCTGCAACATCCAATACTTCTAACTAGCTAATAAGACTCTAATGGGTTTGATTTTTATTTCTTTATAGAAAACTTTTTTGCAAAAAAATAAACTGTTTCCACTGAAATGAATATATTTGGAATCTAAATTACAAAATAAAAATGTATTTTCACTGCAATTTAAATTTCAAGGAAGAAAAAGAGATGGTTAGAAAACTTGTTTCATCCTTTTCTTAATCCTATAGGCAAAGATGAAAAACAGCGAATTATTACTTACTTACCAGAATAATTCAGTTACATTTTGTAAGTCAACAACAATTAATTTAGGAGACTGCCCTAGTCCCATCTGATTTCACATATACCAGAAAATAGTTTAAATCTTTTCAAAAGTAACTTTATCCACAAACTTACTTTGCTATTCATGCTGTGACTCACCTTTTTCATTCTCTTTGTATTTACAAATGCCAACTGGAATTTCAGCTTGAAATACGGAACCCACCATAATTTCCTATTTTCAAAAAAGAACAAAGTCTTAGTGTTATATCCAGCAGCTCATATTTAACCAGCTTCTTGGGTAACTGATTCCTGTTTCTGATGCTATAAAATGTGGATAAAACTACTATTTCATACACACACATACACACACACACACAAACACACATTCTCTCTCTCCCCTCAGAGGCATATTGTGAGAATTAATGAGTTAATAAGAGTTAAGTGCTTACAGATGATTGGGTAAAAACATTAGGAATAATGAGGTGAGGGTAAGTCAAGGGATTATTTACAAATAATGTGCAATTTTCAATGGGCAATTAAAATAAGTGTAAATGTAATGTCAATAAAAATTGATAATATTTTATTGTTGACAAATTCCTGCAAAACTATGAAAATCCAGTATCACAAATTTAACTAAAAAAATACTACACTTGGGGGTTGGGGGTAGATAAAAGAAACAGACCGAAGATACATAATGATGATACATGTAATCATCAATGAACAAAGGAGAACTTGAAAATTTATAAGCAGTGGTCTTTTCTGCAACACTTAGTTATGTCTGCTGGCAGACTTCATTCAAAGAAATGCCAAGAACCTTGTGCTACAACTGGTTTAAGAGAAACAGACATTAAGAGCACACTTAATTCTATCCTTTGCAGGCTCTAACTGCAGAACTTTACAGAGACATGGGGACAGTCAATACAAACAGTGAGTTGGGGCTAGGATTTTACTGAAGGAAGACAACAGGCTGAGCTGCTTTTTGGAAATTGCACAGTTCTTTTAATGAGCCCAAACTGTGTCCTGAGACAAAGACCTAGTATTCGTGTTGATGCTGTGAGACACAGAACACTGCAGGCTCCGAAGAAATAAAAATGAGTATCCCCCAAAGAGTAACAGCAAGGTGCCAAGTGGGTGTGAATAAACCATAACGCATCACAAACACGGAATCGCGAGGGGATGGGGTGGAAAAGCTGTCATTCCAGACAAAGAAGAAGAGGGTCTGGTCACATAGTGAGAGCCCCCGAAGCACGGCCAGTCTTCAAGCTAAGCTGCTATCTTTGTGAAAGCTCCCAGGGTGCTGGGGAGAGCCTCTGTGGCAAATGCACAGGGAGCCTCACTGGATGGATGAGCCATAGGAAGTGTTGGAATGCATGGGACCACAGAGCTATGTGAATATCGGCACACACACGATAATCCCACCTGCCAGGCAGGGCGTCTGTCCTACTAAAGCTTAGATTGAGTTCAAGTACAAGGAATTAGAAGGGGCTAAGCATTTTAAGACCGTGGGAAAGGATGGAAACGACTTCATTTCTGTATCTTTCTTAATTAAAGTAGATGGGAGGCTGCAGGCTCAGGTCTGAAAGTGGCCTGCTGATCAGAGGCCAGGGGCATGACCACGTGTCCTCTCCCCAGCCAAGGGAGCACTTCATCTCGACTTCCCTCCAGCCAGTAACTTGCTTTGCTGTGCCAGAGCTTCTCGTGTCTCCCAACAGAACAGGGACTTGGACGCCCTGAAGAACACCAGT
Source organism: Petaurus breviceps papuanus (assembly GCF_028583685.1). Classification (NCBI taxonomy): domain Eukaryota; kingdom Metazoa; phylum Chordata; class Mammalia; order Diprotodontia; family Petauridae; genus Petaurus; species Petaurus breviceps. Next base: position 8,703,303 of record NW_027185852.1, read on the forward strand.
ATCTGGCAATGGCCACAGCGGGTATTTAGTAATACCTTAACAGAAATTAAGAGCTGAATGAAGCCTATAATCCATTCAGACTGGCTTTTGTCCAGGCCACCTGTAGTTTCCAACAGGTGGAGGTTGACTGTGGGGTTTCTAGACTTTTTTTATTTTCTCCCAAAGTCTACCTGTCATAACCACCATCATAAATGCCAGTGTCTCTCCACTGCACTCACCAGCTCACCAGCATACCGCTGAAAATCTTTTTTTTTTCTTTTTTGCTTTTTGGAGGGCAACTGGGGTTAAGTGACTTGCCCAAGGTCATACGGCTAGTTTTTGTGTTAAGTTCTGAGGCCGAATTTGAACTCAGGTCCTCCTGACTCCAGGGCCGGTTCTCTCTTCACTGTGCCACCTAGCTGCCCTGAAAATCATTTTTTTTAACCTAGCAATTTAGTGTAATTTCAGAAGAGTGTGTCTATCTATACACACAAACACACACTTCCATACAAAGAATTCTCACTGGATACCTACTTTTGAGAAATCTTGTAGAAATACCTTTCTAGAATGCACTTAGAGAATTAACAAAAAAGACATGGTGGTCACAAAGAGTCAGCATAGCTTCATCAAGTCTGATCGAGGTCAGACTAAAGTTATATCCTTTGTTGGTAGGCTTATTAAACTGGTAGAGATGGGGATGAAGAAGGGGTATATTAGCACAGTATTTGACAAGGTGGACCATGCAATTCTTGTGGAAAGGAGAAAGATCGGGACTAAAAGAGAGTGTAGTCAGCTGGATCTGGCCTTGCTTGAATGACAAGACTCAGGGAGACATCACTAATAGTTCAGGGTCACCTTGGCGGGTCTCTAGTGGAGGTCTGGGGGAGGGGGGCTGATGGTTAGCCCTCTGCTAGTCCACATCTGAACCCATGACCCGGAGAAAAGAAGAGACTGTATCTTTATCAAATCTGCAGCCAACCCAAAGCTAGGAAGGGCAGCTATCACTCTGATCGTGATCCAAAAAGATCCTGATGGACGAGTGGGAGTTATTAATCTGAAGTCCATAAACTTGCTTCATAAAAACATTCTGAGGATTCCATTTTAAAACAATTGGTCTCCTTTGCGATCCTATGTATTTTAAAACTTGATTCTGAGAAGAGGCCCGAAGGTTTCTTCACTGGTCTGCCAAAGGGGACAACACAAAAGGTATCTTAGGCTGGAGCACTGAGCTGAATTCCCTAATTTAAGAGAGATAGAAGTGTAAAATCTCACGCTGGAGTTAAAAAAAAAAACTGACGTCCTAAGTACAAGCTGGACAAGGTTTCATCAGACAAAAGTTCTTCTGAGATTGACTTGGCAGGGGTGTGGGTGTTCAGTGTTTGTAGACTAAAATCTCAGGATGATTCAACAGTGTAAAGCCAGGCAAGAAAGCTTAAAAACATACGAGATCCACGAACTTTTCTTTTTAAAGGTGAAGCTCAAGGGACAGCTCTGTCATGTCTGAACAGGTGGGCTGGTGTCATCTAGGGAGGGGCACACCAGGTGACAAACAGCTACTTGTAGATGCTTACTGGCTCAAGGAACTGGAACATTTAGGGCAGAGCACAAGATGGCCATGTTCAATGATATGAAAGATATCATGGGGAAGAAGGCTTACTTGTGCAGTTTGGCCCCAGTGGCTACAACAAGGAAAAGGCACGGCTCATTGTAGAGAGGTAGACTGAGGTTTGATATAAGAAAAATCCTGCTACCCAGAGTGAGGACTCGTTGCCCAGGGAACAGGCTGTAGGACAGGGCATTATGCCTTCACTGGGGGCATTCCCTGGAGCGAGGCCTCCTTTCTGGGCAGGGCTTGGAGCAGGTGGTCATTAGGATCACTTGTAGCTCTGAATCAACATGAGGATTTCATACAAAGGTACGAGACGCCTCTGCCCTGCCTCCAACAGATGTCTGTCTTTAGTATGGAATCCCCAGTTGCCCTGCGGCTCACAACTGAACCTTCTCTTCAAAATTCCCAAGACAGGGTCACTTGTGGCAGAGGAAGCCCAGGAGTATCTGTCCACTCTGGTGATCCTCTGGGCAGGCTTGAGGGGGTCTGAAGAGTCTCAGATGATCTCCAATTTTCAGCAACAAGGGATGACCTGACCGGCTGTGGGATTCTTATAAGTATCCCAGAGGCTCCTGGACCAAACTACACTGAACATCCAACTGAAAACATACAGGAAGATCAGGATTTCCTGGGCCTGAACTAAATCCGTAGGTCTGCTAGATAGATGAAGACTGTCTGTCTGATCCTGACCAAATCCGAGTGACTGGGGAATACTGTGGCTTAAAAGCCATTCAATTTGCTGCATTTGGCTACCTAGTCATTGGAAAACAATGAAAACTTGTGCAATGAAGGTGAAAAAGCACCATTTTTTTTCAAACTACCTTTACCACAAAAATCACTTATTCACTTTGATATCTTTTGATTTATGGGTTCAGTCCTAAACCTTGTTCTCCCTACAACCAACTTACGTTATAAATCTCATTCAAATGAAAAAAATCAACGTATTTTTAAAACAAGGGAGAGAGAAGGAAGGTGTGTCCATCGGTTAAGTGACACTGTTAAAGGCTCTTCTTTATTGATACCATATAAATGTGCCACAAAATGTTCCTGTTTAAAGTTTCTCATACTTGGTCTGGTCCTTCAACCTAAGGGACAAATGTCCCGTCTTCTATTTGGGTTCAAGAAAACAGCTCCACAAGCACAGTAACCTGGAGAGCACAGGGGGCAGGGAGTGGCACTGAGGGTCAAGCACTGAACCTGGAGCTGGGAGACCCAAGTTCAAATCCAGCCTCAGACAATTCCTGGCCACCTGGCTCTGGGCAAGTCATGTGCTTGCCTCAGGATCCTCAACTGTAAAACGGGGCTAACAGCAGCATTCACCTCCCAGGACTGTGGTAAAATCAAGTGAGAGAATGTTTGTTTACAGTGGTGCTCTGCACAGTGCTGGCACCTAGTGGCTGCTCTCCATTTATCCCCTTCCCTCCCCCTCACCACCTGATCCTGGCCGAGTGGCTGAACTATTGTGCCTCAGTTTCCCCATCTGTAAGGTGGGGATGACAGCTGCACTTAGGTCCCAGGGCTGCTGTGAGGATCAGAAGGAATCATCTCTGTCCAGCACTTAGGACAGAGTCTGGCACATTACTGTGACTGCTAGCTGAGACAGAAGCTCACGGAGTCAATGCTATGACCTAGCAGGTAAGAGGTGAAGGGCCCATCATACTCTGCCCTGGTCACACCAAACCCGGAGCCACGCATTCACTTCTGGGCATTATCGATGACAGACATCCATAAACCACAGCGTCCAAAGGAAGGCCACCAGGATGGTGAAGGGCCTTGAATCCATGACATGTGACAATGGGATGAAGGAACTAGGATATTTAGCCCAGAGAAGAGAAGTGAACCAAGGGAGCTCTCATGTGGAAGAAGGATAAGATAATTCTATCCGGCAACAGAGGGCAGAGCCCAAGGCTGGAAACTGCAGAGAAGCAGACTGAAGCTTGAGGTGAACAGAAACGCACCAGCAGCAAGAGCTTGCCAAAGTGGGATGGGCTGCCCTGAGCGATGGGGAGTAGTCTGGCTACGGGGTAGACTGGACGACCACAGGGGTCCCTCCTATGTCCTGACAGTTGCACCTCTTGGAGACAGTCCCTAACCACAAGAGTCCTATAATACGCTTCGTGGGAGTTTTGTTAAACATTTTCGGTATTTTTCCCCATGAAATTGGGCCTATACCAGAAAAATCTGTGCTGTCTCCTCCTCCTCATGCATACTATGTCATATAAAGTCCCTACATTGTCACCATTTATTTCTTTTAAAATTTGTTATCTGAAATCTGCCATCTTGAGTACAGGCCAAGGAGGCTCCAAGGTGAACACTGGGGCATGTATGTTGCATGGGGTCACTTTTACATCTAAAGCAACACCACAGAAAAAGGTCTTTTTATGGGAAGAGCAATGAAATCGCTGAAAATTAGAGACATTCTAGAACTGAGTTTTATTAATGCAGATATTCTGATAAAGTCATGATTGTGATCTGCTATGGGATTTGATAAATCTGCTTTTACAAGTGTGAGCTGAGCTACCTTTTTCCAGTCTTCTGATGGAATATAGTCTTCGTCTTCTTCAGATTCCTCTTCTATTTCACTGTCTAGAACACATAACAAAACATCAATATTGTTCAACAAGACTGAGGGGCACTTAGCTAATGGTCCTTGGAGCCACAGTTCCAGGTAATCTATCACAGGAAAAATAAGCCAGAAACAGTCTCATTTTTCAAACATAACAGTCTTCATTAACAAACTAGAAACAAAGAACCACTCATCAGCCTGGATCATCACTCACACACTATGGGCGTGTCTCAGCATCTTCATCTGGAAAGAGATGCAGGACTAGGTGACCAGCTGAGGTCCCTTCTGGTTCAAAATCAGCTGGTCTTCTACACGGAATTTCACCAGCCTTCCGGCTGCCAAAGCACCCTCTTCCCCTCCAATCTGCATCCTCCTTGATATCTCCCTGCCATGATGGTGGCCCTTGTGGGTCCTCCCTTCCAGGACCTAGAATGCCACTGCACCCACCAGAGGAGCTTCATATATAGTGAGCAGGTGACTCAGTAAGCGAGGCTGCTTCCAACCATGTCCTGGAGGGTTCTCTCCCTGAGGTGGAAGCCACTCCATCCTGCCCCTGCCTCACTTGGGTGCCAAAGCCCTCCCCACTCATGTCAGTCTCATGTTTTCTCTTCTCACTGCCTGATCTCCCTTTCCCATTTCTGAGCATGTCCACACACCGCCAGTGCTGGGACTGCAGTGGCCAGGAGGCCCCTTCTCATCCCCAAACGGCTCATTTCCTTGTAGCACCTGCCCCCTGTACCAGCTGTCCTCACGCAGAATCAAGAGGACACTGTTCTCACCTAGGTTTCCTCAGTACTTCGCAAGGGGCTTTGAAAGCAGCAGGAACTTAAGTGTTTTGTTGTACTGAACTGAACTAGAAGAGTGAAATACAATCTCTACATAGCAAACAGTAATTCAATGTGATCATCTCTTTTCAAATACTAATGAGAAACTGCTCTCCTAACCAAGGCCTTGGGTCTAAGCTCCTAGCAGGGCTAAGGCAGAAATGGACAAGAGGAAAAAGTCAGAGAAAGAAGAGGAGAGAGAATGAGAAGAGAAAGGAGAGTGAAGGGGCTTCAAAGGCAGAGGGAGGAAGAACAGTGTCTGTCACCACCAACTGACTGGAAATGGGTAGAGGACTGTCTCTCTCTTCTTAGCTAGTGATCTGGAACAGTATCAGAAACCCTCCAAAACAAAGAAAGGTTAACTGAACACAAAGGTCAAAATATTTAGGCATTTACCTTGTTAAAACATGAAGTTCTGAATTACATTCAAGCCAAAGTGATCAGCATGAAACATCACCTACTTGTATCAAAATATTTACACCGACGTGGGCGGATCATTTCCTGGGCATCCTGAGAAGCCACAGACTGTGCTGGGTCATCATTGGACGACTGAGTTTCATCTTCCTGGCCTGATGAATCCTTTATATTTTCCTATAGCACAGTAAAATCAGAGAGTTATTTAAAATGTCATGGGAACTCTCACTGCAGGAGACAGGGGTGGAATTTTAAAGAAAAAATGAACCCATTTTATTCATTACACATACTACCATCTATAGCCTATTGGCTCACCTTCATTAACTGTAAAGCCATACTGATACTCTACAAAAAGTCAGCATGACTGACATATAAGTAAGCATGAGAAATGGCAATAAACCCAAGCAAAGCTAAAACAACAGAAAAGCACTTTAAAAGACAGCTCTCAGCGGTGGCCAGGTGGCTCAGAGAGTAAGAGCACCAGCCCCAGTGTCAGGATGACCTGGGGATTGAATCCTAGGCTCAGATACGTAACACCACACCCAGAAATAACTGGCCATGTAACCTTGAGCAAGTTAGTTAACCCCAATTGCTTTAAAAAAAAAAAGACAGCTCTCACGTGTCTCAGTTGTGGTCAGTCACATCCAAGACAGAAAACATCCCCCAGTGAACAGATGAAACACTGCTCTGAAGGTAAAGTGCCCCAAACTCCACACATTCAGAGTCAATCTCTTGCACCCCATCAGCTTGTGGCAAAAAAACGAGGACCCGACTCCCAGAAACGCACGGTAAAAACCCTGGGGAGGTTTGGGATGTAAGCCCCAACACCCTGGCTGTCCCTTTCATATACCTCCCCAGGCCTGTCTTCAGGACTTTAGAGTGGAAGCCCACCTCTTTGATCGCCCCCACCTAACAAACAAGGCCTCCTCAAGATGTGATGAATGCATCCCTACAACAGACAGCCCCTCTCTACTGGCTGGCCCGAGACACCAGACCACGGCTTATCCTTTGCCTCCATCCTATCCACCCATCTTTCCAAGCCATCGCTCTATCTGCCAGATTTGACAAACTACCTCCTCCACCTTTCTCTGGGTGAGTAAACACTTCAATGGGACCATGACTTCAGAAAGCGCTCTCCATATTCTCCAGCTCATCCCCTCAGTGACAGCTCCCCTTGCCACAGCCTCTCAGGGGCCTAGACTTTCCCTAACAAGGCCATCCTTGAGAGGAGACCTGTCCTTTTCACTTGTACCCACAGTGCCCAGGACAGTGCCTGGCCCAGAATAAGTGCTTTTAAACAGACATTTTTGGAAATATAAAAACAACCAGAAAGCTTTACAAAATGATACACATACTTTACATTCTAGTTCTTTCCAAAAAATTAGATGTGATCCTTGCTAAAAGATGATACTTAGACTGAAGACCAAAAGAACAAGATGAACTTTAAGTTATTTTGTGTATTCAAGAAGTGACATTACCAGAAAAGTCAGCTGCTATAACACCACCAGCACACAGTAAAACAACAGCTAAAGAGCTACTTAACTAGTGTCAACAGCCAACACATGCTGGAGAGGCCAGAATGAGAGTGCAGGGTCTGGTGCCATCAAAGATTCTGGTCCAAACCCGGTCTGGTTTTTTAAGCCTGGCCATGGTGGCCCTTCTGTTCTTTCCCTGTCAACTGGTGATACCAGCAATAACCTACTGCATGGAACTGTGGGAAAAAAATGAAAAGCACAGAAGCCTAATGCGAATTTGGCCCTAATGCTGACAACTCACTTGGAAAACGACTAGCCAGATAATCACAAGTAAAACAGCTTCAGCCTAAATGAACGGATGCTGTGTACGTGCTAAACTGAAGGGGCTTTGAGATTTTAAAAAGAATTTAAGTAATATCAACAGGTTTCTGATGGTTACTATAAAGCAACTTGAATTTCTGAATATCAACATCTAGATGCTCTCTGAGAAAAATTTCTCCCCTATTTTTTCACTATTCTCAGCTATCTTTGGAAGAGATGCCCTACTGTGATTTTCCATCTGAAAGGAGAGGAAAATGCTAAGAAAGTTCATATGATACTTGGGTAAGGCAGGAGGCCAGGCCAAAAGGCTATATGTTCTGATCCTTGAAGCTGTTCTCTGGCCACTAAGTTTCCCCAGGACCCTTTCTGTTAGAACAAGATTACTTGGGAAGCCTCTTTCAATTTAACCCAGAAGAGTCCATCGCTTTTAAACCTAACAAGAGAAATATTACACTTGAAGAACTAGTCCAAGGTCCTCTTTGGGAAACTGTAGATAATGAAGTCCAATGGGTTCCACGATCAAGCCAAGAAATGTTTAGTAAGTACCTACTATGTGCCAAGCCCTGGGCATACAATAAAAGGTGGAATACAAGACCAGAAGGAAGGCCCTAGCATTAAGGTGGAGCTCTTGAGAAAGTCTTCTTACAGAAGACGAGATTGTGGTTGGGACCTCAAGGAGCCAGGGAAAGAGAATCCCAAGCACAGGGGACAGCCAGGGAAAATGCCCAGAGCTAGGAGACTGAGTCTTATGTGCAAGGGTGGTGTAAGGAGACTGGAAAGGGAGGAAGGAGCCAGGTCACAGGGGGCTTTACAAGTCAAATGGAGTTCACTGTTGATCCTAGAGGCAATGGGGAGACATGACAAGACCTAGTCTTCAGGAAGATCAATGGGAAGGCTAAGTGGAAGATGGGCGGGGGCCGCCACCCAGCAGCCACTGCAACAGCGCGGGGCACAGGGATGAGAACTCCAGGACAGTGGCAGTGTCACAGGGGATGCTGAAAAGGCAGCCTCGATGAGCCCATGAAGAGCAAGGGTCCTCGGACAGTGCGTGTATCCTCACAAGACGACCAGTCAAACCGGCACTATTCATGACCCCCTTCTAGAAATGAAGACGAGGAGACAGGCTCAGACAGAGCTCACGCAGAGCTCGGCTGGGCCCTGCCCGCACAGGACCTGGAGCCACACATCACGGCTGACAAGTCAGCAGACGTGACCAAGCACCTGCACTCTTCAAGATGCCCTCCAGTTTCTTTGTCCTAGCAGTTTACAAGGAAAACAGAAAAGTGGAGTCCCTCACAGAGCCTGACACAGCTCAGCCACACGACAGAGCAGGGGCACTCCGAACACGCAGCTCAGTGTGGAGGCCAAAGGGCAAAAGGACACGGCGTCAGAGGACCCCCGTTCACGTCCTGGTCATGGCTGCATCGATTCCTTCCTTCCTTGTGACCCTGGGCCAGTGAAACCAGCTCTTGTTTGCTCATCTGCTCTGGGAAAAAAAAGGAGGAGGGGGCAAGGAAGGGGAGCTGAGGGAAAGGGCCGAGATCTGTGCGGTCATGATCAGTAGAGGGAATCCCTGTGAGGAGACAAACACTCTGGATGAGGACGGGCACCAAGCACCGACACACGTGACACACGTGACACACGGAAGAACGCGCTCTCAGCCTGTGTCAGTGCTCTGCTCACTGCCTCAATTCTGCACTGAAAGCTCACCTTCTGGCCCAGCCTGCAACACCCCAGAAGGGGCCGTCACCCCCAACCCTCTTTACTCACCTTGTTTTCTCCACTACAGCCACTGTTGTCATCGTTGTCCACATCTTCATCGTCTTCGCCTTCCTCTTCCTCCTCTTCTTCCTCCTCTTCCTCAGGCAGCCGGACGGCACTATCATAGCCGTAAAGGCTGAGGAGCTCGTGAATCGGCATGTCGCCTTCCTGCAGAACATCCCCCAAGGCAAATGTCTGAGTCCACATTTCACAAGGCCATGGCATAAAAGACTTTTAGTTCCAAACTTCAATCTTACAGAAGAGGTGAGAATTAGAGAGGCTGCCTTAATGTTCAAATCACCAAACCCCACATATTTTTGCAAGTTTTGGGAAATACATTTAAATATAGTTAGACTAATTCTAGAAAATGAGTAATTGTTACTACTTAGAACGAGATGCTAAATAATGGTCTCACTGTAGGACTACTGATTTCTGGTTTGTTTTTTTAAATGCAGAGAATTTTGTGCCAGGTAGCTAACTGTTAAGATTTCTTGATGAATAACTCCGTAGTTGGTTCTGTGGTGGTTAATGTGGGTGGGTGCTGGGTGGTGGTGGTGGAGGAGAAGAATTAGAAGGTATGAGCTCTTGCCCTCATACAGTACAATCTACTCTCAAGAGATGGATGTTAAAGGCTCTTCCCATAACCCAGAGTTTGGGGACTTTATTTACATGCTACTCGGAGTAGAAATCAAAATCTGATGCAGCAAGAGAATGCGTTGAAAGAGCTCTGCAAACTGCAAAGGGTGACAGGGAAATGAGCACTATCATTGGTCACTCTGGGAGGAAACTGCTCAATTTCAGATGGAGGAATAAATGTGACTTTTATTTATTTTTTGGTCGGTAATGAAAGTGTCAGTTTCAGTTAACAGTTCTAGGACTTTACATTTTCAAAACAATGAATTCAACTAAGATAGCCATGGGGACTGGAAAGATTTAAAATGAATTAGAAAATTATGCTTAAACTCAGTTGAATGAATCTGATTTTCAAAATTTGAAAAGACTAAATAAGGGAACTTTACCCATTTTTTAATGACAACAAAAAAACCCCACCACAATTTTACAAATGTTTCAATGTTTACTGCACACTTATCCCCACAGAACATGGGACGGCATCAGAATCAGCCATGAGCTCCCCAGACCCTCACTGAAATGCCTGCTCGCTAATTCACACAACAGAATGGTTCCAAGCCAAAAAGCAGTAACGGGGGGGTTCCATGTCCACTGAGTCCAAATTATGAAGTCAGTTTAGGTTAAAAAGCCAGTCAATGCTATAGTGTGAGGAAAATGCTGTTCTGGCCACAGAAATACCACATGTTGCCCAATCTACGTCTCCCTTCTTCTTATCTGCAAATAGGCTGGTATGGTGATATTCAAAGATGTAAATACAATGTAGATCCCATTACTCCTGACTCTTTCCTTTTTTTTCCTCTTGCATTATTAGCTATTTCTAGTAATGATCACTACAAAACCCCAGCATTAAGAAAATCAAACCTCTCAGTGCAATGGACACAGGGCAGGAACAGCCTGCAGGAGTCACTGAGCTCTCCTGCAGAGGACCATACTTGTGCCCTGTGCTGGGAGGATTCCGAGAGGACAGGGGTGAAAACGATTAACCCGACAACTGTAATATTAGGTGACACTGACAGAATCTACCTTATGTAAAAACCATCCTCTAAAAAACATTAAATATCAATTTTATTCTTTAAAATTAAGTTTGCTGGGGCAGCTAGGTGGCGCAGTGAATAGAGCACTGGCCCTGGAGTCAGGAGAACCTGAGTTCAAATCCAGCTTCAGACACTTAACACTTACTAGCCATGTGACTTTGGGCAAGTCACTTAACCCCAAATGCCCTGCCTTCCCCCCTTCAAAAAGCAACAACAACAAAATTAAGTTTGTTGCAGCTAAAACGTGATTCATAGTCAAACATCATTATCTACACTACACATTATCTCCTGCCAAAGATCACATCTTTCATCTAAACCATTTGAAAATCCATAATGAATACACTTAAAACCACAGAATATACTATGACTGCTTGAACAGCCATTTGTATTTTGGCGCCAGAGTTCTGCCAGGATCATACTGAGAATCCATTTCAAAAAAGTAAAGCAATAAAAGATAAAATTTTCCCAAGAATTCTTCTGGCTATAAAATACTTTTATTTTTCTTATAAGTTATATGTTAGAGCTTATAATTACAATTGAATTAAAATGAAAATTTAATTATCCATATCCTTTTTTAAAAGAAAAAATGGAGATCTCAATGTTATTTGTATTGTTGTTTAGTGGATTTCACCCCTGTCCAACTCTCTGTGATCCCAATTTGGGGTTTTCTTGTCAGAGCTACTGGATTGGTTAGCCATTTCCTTCTGCAGCCCATATTACAGATAAGGAAACTGAGTCCAAGAGGGTTAAGGGACTTGCCCAGGGTCACACAGCTAGCAAGTCTCTGAGGCTGGATCTGAACTCAGGAAGATGAGGCTTCCTGACTCTGGGCTCAACATTAAACTACTGCGCCACCTAGCTGCTTTCTCAATATTAACAAAAGACACTTTCATTCATAAATGGAATTAAATTGGAGCTCTAAGACCTGGGTCTGAAATCTCAACTCTGCCACCATCTGACACTGGGCAGGAAGTCACCGCTATCGCCTTTACTTTTGACCTCCAGAAAATGAGAAGGTTGGACCAGATAACCTTGAAGGGCCTTCCAAATCCACACTCCATCAGGAGCGCTGGGTCACAAAGCTGTTCCTCGTGTGTTAAAAACGGAGAACCAAAAGTTTAGCCATTGCTCAATCCAGAACAGTATTCTACTGCTGAAGACTTTAGTGTGGTTGAGCTTGGGGCCTCCTTCACAGAACCATGATCCTAAACCTTTTAAGCAAAGTGTGTATACTGTAGGAAGCCTATTATACTGAAATAGTTATAAAAAAAAACAAACCCCACAAAAAAGCCAAGACCCTCCTGGATTCCGGGGGAAGACCTCTTGCTTTGGAAGTCTGGTGATCCAGACAGGAGAGGCAGGACAATGACAAGATGCCCTATGTTTGGGGGAAAGGAAGAGTGTGTCAAGGTCAGACCCAACCCCTCATCTCTTCCTCTTTGTGGCCTTTGCCATCCTCCTCTCCAGAATCATCTTCTCCTAGGAAGGGCTGGTAGAATGGGCCATTTGAAAGTAGCAATGGAAATTAAAAAAAAAAGATGGAAGAGAAAAAGAAGAAGTGAATACATAAAACCGACTGGAAAACTGTCAGTACATGTACTTAGATATATGTTAGGAATGATGTAAATTATATTTTGAAGTATGAAATGAGGGATTACTAACTATTCTCACTTACCACATTTATGTGACTAGGTCTTTCACATTTTCCTTCCTTCCCCCTCCATTTTAAAGTTGGATTTATCACCTAAACTGATTTCCACCCCCATATTCTGCCATCACATCAGGGAAGGCCTTTGGGGCAGGACACACAAAACTGATCGAATCTCTCCAGTTTCTGTAGCCCCTTTCAGAAGTCTCTGAGGTGATGGATGTAGGGAATGAAATCAACTTCCAGGCCTACTCTCCTCCTGTGTGGGTCATATGAATAAATTATCATTATTCTATGACAGGCTCATTAACTTTCCCAACAGTGTGCTTTTATATAAGAACAGCTCTTTCCTGAACTGTTTCAGTGTGAGCTCCAGGAAATAGCTGGGCTTTTATTTTCATTTGAAAAAAAAAATTTTTCTCCTTTAAAAAAATCTTTAATCCCTGAAGGGTATTTTTAAATTCCTCTAAGACCAAAATGAACTAAAAACAGATTTTATTTTTTCAAGGTTTTTAACAATGAAATGTATCTGGTGCTCTGTGCAACCATGAGGCACTGTGAAAAGAAGACAGCCAGACATAATCTCTCCATACCCCAGGAACCAGCTGCAGGTATGTGGACAAGCTAACGGACTTTCAGGAAATAGCTTCTCAAACTGACATGGAAAAAGCACAGTGGAAAAATCACTTCCCTGTGAGGTCTGAGGGCACCTCAAATCCCACCTTGGTCACTCAGTCCCTGGGTGCCTCCCTGGCCCTCTGCTTCCTGATCTGTAAAAAGGGACGATTAAAGAGATGGCTTCCAAAGCCAATCCTAGGCCTAAATCTCTGGGACCTCCACAAGGCCAAAGGCAAACTCTACATTGTAAATTATTTCTTCACTCGTTACAAACATTGCTCAACTTCTTGTTCAATAAACACTCCTCCCACCCCTCCCCGCCCATGCGCTCTGTAAACAGGAGTAATTTCAACTCCACTTTGGCTGTTTCCTTTTATAATCTCAAGTGTGGCTTGTGCCCAGGTCTGAGCTGGTCTTGGCAGAGTTTAGAACAGGGCCAATTACTTAATTCAAATGGATATTAATTTGAAATGTGTAAAAAAAAAAAGTTAAGATCTGCCATTTAAAAGCGGTCACCTTCTGCTTTTCCATCCTTCAGGGGCTCCATCCCTTGCCCCATTTCTTCTGTCTCATTTCAAAAGATCTCCCCACACCGTCCATGCAAATACACACCTATCTCACACATACAAACATGGAAATCCCAAACTCAACGTTTGCAAAACCAAAGACACAAATCTCAACATGTCAACCTGCCCTTAATGTAATTTACCCTCGCAAGATCCTCTATTTCAGAACTGAAGTTTGTTTCTCCTTCCATCATTTCTTCCTCTTCTAGTGTCCGTTCATCATCAAAATCATGAACCAGCATGTCAGCTGATGGATCAAATTCATGGTCATCTGATGTTGCTGAACCTCCTGGTAAAGAATATTTTAAAAGTTCTTGGTAAATCAAATCAGGTACATTTGAGTGACAACATTAAAAAGGAGGGGCTGGGTCTGAGGCAAAGAGTTTCTATTGGGGGCAGTGTGGGATGGACAGTGGAAAAGGCAATCGCTCTCAGCCTGGCCTTGTCCTCAATGCTCCTCAAAACAATCCTCAATGACTGAGCACGTCAGTGGTCCCATGTGTAACAGGAGGGATGTGGACCCCAGGGCTGCATGGGGCCTTCACCAGGCAGTCAGATGGGAGGCCTGAGAAGCTATGAAGGGATGGATTTGGATTTCTAAGGGTCATTCAAGCAGCAAAGTGATTTCAAAACCAACCAAAATTATTAAATTACAACTTTAGTATGTACCCTAGATATATTCTGAAGAAAAGGTGGGATGTGTGTTGTAAATACACATTGAGGTTTTTATGAAACAAAAAAGTTATTTCTGCAGAAGGTGAGGACTAAACTCTCTGGTGTTTATAATACTGAGATCACAATCAGAACTGATTTTATTAACCTCAGCCATTCCCAACATGGGACTATGGGTACTAGCAGGAGTTCTGAATCTGGAGGTCTCCCTGGCCACTGAAGAAGAGAGAGGGCAGATTAGAAACACCACCATCACTGTCTTTCATCACCACCTTTCAGCTCAATTCTCTCTTCAGTCACTGCCTCTATTCACTCTCAGAATTATGAAATCAAAATGTATTATAACTAAGTGCTGGGCTTTCTTTACCATCAAAAATAGTGTGGTCACTGAATGAGATAGCAGCTGTTGTTATCAGCCCTGATCATCCCAGAACGGGCCATGGTCAAACCTTGGGAAAGTGGCATAGATTCATTTTGTCTGGCTCTCCCTAATCCAACAATGCTTAGCACAGTATCACAAACAAACAACCTATGAAAAAGATGACCAGTCACTGGGAACAGCAGTAGCTTAGGTTGATATCTAGCTGAGACAGGAGAGCACTGATCCAGGCCGTCCAGAGGCACCATCTAAACGTGCACAGCTCACTGTATTTGTCAGGACGTGGGGGGCTTTCTACCCTGCCTCCTCTCTTGAACTGTCTCCCATAAATCTCAGGAGGCCTACACTTCTCTGCTCTTCCCTATCTTCAGTAGCTCCAGAGTTTTCTGCCTCTCCCTCCTTAGTCCCCAACCATCCTGACAGTCAGTCTCCTTGCTACCTAGGCCAGCATTCATGCCCGAAGTTTTAACCCTTTCATTCCTGGATTTCCTACAGTCTTGATCTGTGAGGGTTTTGTCTACCTCATCATCTCAGGCAGGCCCCGGATGTTCTCACGCCTCTTGCTCTCCAGGTCTGAAACCAGGATCAAATCAAGTCTGAAAAGGGTTGTCCATTTTCTTCCTTTCACCATCCTTTTAATTTTCCCAATGTGTTCTTTCTTCGGCTTCCCCTGCCCTGGCTGTATCAGTCTCCTGTATTAGAACTACTACTCAACGGCAGGGACTGTCTTTGCTTGGTATCCTCAGCCCAATGCTTGGCACGTGGCAAATGCTCAATAATGATTTCTGCCTTTATTTTTATAGGAAACTCTGGTCAGTCAGGAAATAAGGAACTCTAAAGAACCAGGGTTCCCAGTTAAGACAGAAGCCATAAGAGACCATTATTTTGTTTCTAATGTATAGAACTGACTGCTAGAAATGAAGACTTCATGGCTTTCTGGAGAGTTTGGAGACGTCTTTTAAACATTTAGCACAGAACAAGCCATTTACTTCTGAGACCAAGTTTCAGATAAACCTTCTTCATGCCCTACAGGAGGCATTTGCTGATGTAGTTGAGTTTTCCTGCTAACAGACTGGCTGCTATATGCCACACCGAATCATCCGAAAATAATTCTTGTTATCAAATAGCACTGTCTTCACTAGACAGGACCAATTGAAAACTAGCTAGTATCGGGGCTGACCCACAAGGCATCTGAGACCCGGGCTCCCCAGAACCCATCCTGTGAGCTCCGCCCCTTTCTCCAGTCAGTCAGCCAGCCATTTCCATGGCTATTTATCTATCACAGCTGCAATGACTACAAAATTCCTCTTTGCCTGAAACATGACATTATGGAGAAGCTCTGGCTCAAGATCTTTCTGTGCTGAAGATGCTCGGAATCATATCTAAGCATTCAGATGCAACATATAAAGCATTAAGGTGAGGATGGCAGATTACTCCATCATCATTCATCAGCCTGCTCTCCTTCAGTTAAGAGATGGTTCAAGAGTCATGGACTCAGGGGAAAATGGATTAGCCTTTGGTTCATCCTGGTTAATGCACGTATGTATTCTGTACCTAATATACGCATCAGCTGAAAATGATGTACTCAGCTAAAAACAGGCTGAGGGACTAAAAGGAGCTCAGTATCCACAGTATTTGGAGTAGAGTGATAATGGATTTTAATCCAATATTATTGGTTTAAGTGAAAAGAAGGAATCTACTTAGAATGATTTCCCAAAGAAATAGCTACAACATCACAATATCCCCCTTCTAGAAACCTCAACCCTAGCTACAAATGACAAAATATTTGAAAATGTCTGTGAGGAGTTAAGCTGTCACCAAATGCATTCCCCTGTCAGTCTTGGAAGGGTCAGGTGCCTTTTAGAAAATAAGGTAGCAGAAGAGAAGCAACACTGACCACAGGGAAGAGTAACAGCTCACAAGGAGAAATAGAAAGTCACAGGCACACACCCCGGGAGGAGGGAAACCTGCAATGTCTCCTAGTTCAGTACTTCAGTCATATCAGGACCTGTGCTTAATAAGGCAGGAAAGAATATATTTGGAAAGAATTTCATCCAAAAGTGTTCAAATGAAAATCTTCTGGTATTTTAATGGATAAGAACTTCAGTTACCTGGAAAATGTATATGGAACACTTCATCCCCCCAAAAGTGACACTGCACCAGTGAAGTGTTATTTATATTGTCCATTAATATTTCAAACCTTTATTAGAACATCTTAATCTTAGGACACGATTGCTAAAAGTAGTTACATAAAGTAATCATAGTTTGAAGTTTAATTTCCTGCAAATTCAAGAACACTGCTTCACTCTAGTAAAACAAAATACTCCCTTGATTTCTGACCCCAAAAATCTAGGGCAGGGGGTCTGCAGATTACTGGTTCCTTTTGTAAGGTCAGCAAGCTAAGAACTGATTTTTTACATTTTATAATTTATTTAATATTTTAAATATTAATTTAATTTTTAATTTAATATTAATTATTTATTCTTTAAAAATAAAAACTACCATTCTTAGACTGGGCTGGTAGACTTGGTTCGAGGCCATTGCTGATCTTTGGTCTAGAGGAAAAGGTAGAGAGTAAATGCAACCAAGATGCTGTATTCTAATGCAATTTTGTGAGGAATTTCAAAGACAGAATATAGGAGTGAAAGAGAAACATTCTAATAAATGGATTCATTGCACCTTGTGCAGATGCTCCTGTCTGTCTCAGGATGGACGATGAAACTAGTGCCCTGGGGGTTACCCCTTCATGGCTCAGGACCCCACATCAAGCAAGCTTGGAAAGGATGATAGACCCTTCAGCTGGGTCTGTGCCTGCCCACAACAGGCTTATACTTGGGATATTACCAGAATTAATGTTCTCTTCATTTGCCATCATCACTGACCCCTTGGGTATCCAGATCAACTTTGTAATGACTTTGTTAAAAGAAGCTGGATTCCCCAAAGATTTTCTAATCAAGAGAATGACAGAAATGCCAATCATCATAGTTGAAAGACCCTGTATACTGTTATTCATTTTGCTCTCTCATCATCTTATATTATAGCTGCCCTTTGTTCCATTACTATAAAAAGAACAGAGTAAGTGGGCAATAAAAAAAACAAACAAACATTTTATCCTTCTTAAAGGCAGGCAGGCAGAGTTCAAGGAAAGGCCTCACTCCTCAAAATACTGACTCAGAAACTCTACCTATCCATTTGTCCTGTTTCCTACTTGCCTTAATACAAGTGTCAGCTGGGGATGAAAGTGGGGATACTGAACATCCCATGATTGTTTCATTTGCCCTTCGGGGCCCTCTCTGAGCAGCAGAAAGGGGCTAAATGAATATAAGATCATGACTTTTTCAGCAGAGGAAGACAGGTGGATGTGTGCCCACTTTTTATAATTACAGGCACCACGTTCCCAGTGTGTTTGGGAGCTGTTAGATCAGAACACATCTTCCCACTGAAGCAATGTTAAGAATGATGGCCAGGTTTCCAGGCTCACGCCAGAAGTGAGGACGGGAGAATGACAAAAGCTAACATTTGTACTTACAAGAAGTAACAACTCCCATTTATAAAGTGTTTTAAAGTCTTTTCAAAGCACTATCCTCTCAGTCCCCAGGTGAGCTGGGACCTGAAGCTCCAACAAGTGGCTTGTTCCCAAGTCCCTGGTGACACGCTCATGGCTTTGGGCAGGTCAGTTTAGGAAAAGTGGATGGGGAGGGCAGAGAAATAGAGGCAAGATCTCTAGGTCCTACTTCACAAGGTTGTTGGGAGGTTTAAACAAGAAAATCCAGGAAAACCACTTTGCAAACTTTAAAATGCTGTATATGTCAGTGATCACTACTACTATTACAATTATCATAATACTAGAGGGAAAATCACTGTACAATAGACTATATTATCAGCATCCACTGACTCAGCTTTAATACAACCTAAAGAAAAAAGCAGTTGGATATGCAGGACTAGACTTCTCTCTACCCAGTGGCACAGCAGCAAGAAGTACCAACACCAATCTGTGAACATTCCCCAGAATTTCAGGACCCAGAGAGGTTACTGAAGTGGGCCCAGCCTTCCTGGCAAACCTTCCTTGTCAGGACGGTCCTCCTGGCACGGTGCCTCCACTCACCGCTCCTCATTTCTACTTTTTGCTATCAAACATAGCACATCTAATCCATTTTAAAAATAAAAATGTCACTTAGGTCTCTTCTCCTCCATCCCTTTCCCTTCTGAATGACTTTTCCTTCACCACAGAACCCTTACGAACATTTAGCAAAATGACCCCACACACTGGCCACGTGTGACAAGACAGGCCTTGCTCAGTAGCCCAAGGACTCTCTGCCATCTAGTCTCTTCTCCAAATGGCAGCCCTGACAATGCCTATGGCATCCTCCTGAGAGCCCCAGTTCTTTCTCAGTCCCCACATGGTGTGATATTGCAAGGCCCCTTCTAATCTGGGCCTCCTTCAGGTGACGGAGGGCACTGGACATTCTTTTGCTCAGTTTACATATATGTTCATTTATATGCCCTCCTTCATTTTACCTTTGTTGTGGCCTCCCAGTGGAGGTACTGTCCTCAAAGGCCTGACTGGTTCTCTAGCAGGTGAAGGTCCTACTGTGGTCTCCCCCAATGTTTCCCGTACAAACTTTAAGGGAAATCCTGCTCTCTACAGCACAGACAGGCCAGGCAACACTGAAATTGACTTCATGACAGTGGGGACACAAAGACGTGCTGTGATACCGTCTTTCCCAAGCCTTGCTCATACTCCTCACATCACCTCTGGGAACAGCGGGGGCCAGCCACTTTGCTGGGGATGCACTTGTCCCCCTCAGACACAGCCGTGTTGCCAGGGTTCTGGGGAGGCCTCCTTGCTTCAGCCCTGGAACTCTGGAACTAGCACTTGGCTGGCTAGTTTTAAGGGTCCAGCATCAGCACCACCACCCAAACAAGCCATGAGAAAAGGAATTGGGGGGATGTAACTTGAAGAAAACTGCAGACACTGATTAGAGCAGCAGTCAAGAACAGGACGAAGAAGCAACAGGAGCATTCTGAATTTTCTTTCCTCATCCGCCCACCTACCCTAGGCTCTAGTTTTTCCTCAGGGAATGTGGAGACATGAGTGGTGGAACATCTTTCTGCATTTCCCTGAATTTTTGCTTCCAAAGCCTCTCATTTCACCAGTGGAGCTAAGCTAAGAATAGGAATCCTTATGCAGCCTGGAACGAGGAGGGGGAGAAGGGCTCTCAAATATATACTGGGGGGAAGGGGGGCTCAGGAACAATCCAAGTGGCACAGAATGACCTACGAAGGACCCAACACCGCTACAATACACTCAGCTCAGACTCCCCAGGTAATGAGATTTTCTCTCCTTTCCTTCTACCTTGGGTTAAAAATGTGTCTCTTCTGGGGTGAAAATTTCTTTCTGACACTATACATATTATAGTTTCAGTTTAACCTATTTTATATTTTTAGTATTTTAAGTGACAGAAATCTGGACTGTCATTTAGCAAAAACTCTCAAGCATAGTTGTAGCTACATGGAGAGACAGAAAGAATGTCTAAAAGTAGTTAGGGGATGAATTGGTGGAAGCGTCATCTTACCTCTCATACTCTACATAGTAACAAGAGAAAAAAGAGGTGCAAAGCAAGAAAAAAAAAGCAATTTAGAGGACAATCAAATTTCTCTGGGTTTTAATTAAATGTTATGCAGGATATTGATAAAGTTAAATAAGCAGAATAAAAAATATTTACCTGGGCTTGAAGACTCAACAGAAGGCTAAGGGAAAAAAAGGGAAAAAATTAGCATTTTTCTAGAGATCTATGTGTATACAAATTTTTTTTACAAACACAAATATCACAGGATCTATTCTCAATGATAAAATGACAAGATGTTATAAGAGTATTATATTTCTTTCCAAAGCTCTGAATAGGCTAAGAAACACTAAAACCTCTTATATAATTGTTTCCTAGTTGCTATATTTAGCCAAGCAGAGAGAAAATGCACCATTTTGAGAAATTTTTTTAAAAACTCCCGAGTCTAAAAACTAAGACCAAAATGTAATATTGTTTCAGATTATTCAAGAAGCAAAGGCAGACTCCTCTAATTATGTAGGTACAATGGAAGATACTAAAATCTAAAACCATAATGCTATGAATTGTCAGGGGGAGAGCAGAGCTAGGTTGATTTTGGCTCATCAACCGGGGGAAAATACTCAATGTCAATTATTTTCTTTTAAACAATAGTTAACTGGCAGAATATATAGAGAAAAATGAAAACTTGATCATAGAATAAATACATTGCTACACTCCCTGTTAGGTTTACTAGCCTGGGTTTCTATGCCCACTAAGTGAATTATAATCTAAATCTACATCCTATTTCCTTGCAAACTTGTAACAATTCAGAAAGTGTAGACTTTTATATATATATATATATATATATATATGTATATAAAGTTGGACAGCAACATATAGAGTAGCTAATGCCACTCTCCAGTCCCTGTCTTTCTACCTATATTTTAATCTATATTTGAGGTTGAAATGCAACCTCTTTCAGCAGGTGTCTATTTAGATGATTATGGTTTTGCTTTGGATTTATCACCTTTTGTTTATGAAAAATGAATACAAAATGTTAATAGTAGAAACACCACCTTCAACTTATACTCTATGAATTTTGTATTAATCCTTATAAGAAAACTACAGGCAATTTCAAATTAAAAGCTGCATTTTTCACAATAATTCTCATTGGGAAAGGGCCAAGGATGGCCAAGAGAAAGATGAAGAAGTAGGATAGTGGATTTCAATCCTGAAGGGCCCTTAGGAGGCAACCCCCACCCAATTTTACAGATGAGGAAACAGAAACACAGAGGGGCCAGTGCCTTGCCCAGGACCACTCAGCTGGGGAAGCACCTGAGACTTCTGAACCAGGAAAAGCCCAAGTCTTCCAGGGCTTTTCCTATGGTGTCACACCATCAATCTCTGAAGAGGTAGGCACTGGCCCCAAAACAGATACAGTGACCTACAACCTTGCCATAGACAAGGTTGGTCTGACAAGCCGAGCTGCCCAGGTCATAGACAGCCATCTGCAAACTCTAGGGGGTTGCTCAAAAAGCTCATTTTTCTTTCTCATCAAAATGCTCATGAAGGGATCTGGCTTTTGATGCCGCCAGCCAGAATTACAAATCATAGGCATATAGGTATAGGCTGTTGCACATATGAGCTCACCCCGTCCCCACAACCCTGGGATGGAAGGGCTCTTACTGCTACCCCCATTTTTCATTGAGGAAGGGTAAATCAGGGTCATATTTGTGTGAGGCAGGATTTGAAATGAGGTCTGCTGGCTGTTAAGACCTACCACTGCTCTGCCAGGACACAGAGCCATTTGTATGATATGCAATTGTTCTTACCGGGAAGAAGGTTTCTTTTCAAAAACAGTCAAGATCTGTACCCAAGGTGAATGGGGGTAGTAGAGAAAGGTACTAACCAAAATCATTATAAAAGGACTTCCAGTCACTTTTAGGCATTTTCAGGCGAGCCCTACACTGCTAGCTGGAAATAGACAACCATCACACCAATTATTGTCACACTGCCAAGCAATATCTTAAAAAAAAATATTCGACATATACATGCATTAGACTTTGCCTGCTTATTTCTCTTCTGGTCTCAGGGCTGTTGTCCAATGAAAGAAGTCACTTATGGGTGTTTTCCCTCTTTTTAGTAATTTTCTAAGCAGTTCAAGATTAATTTAAAAAATCCAAAATCCAAAAACTGGTGTTTTCGATAAAGCAAAAACTTGAAAGAAATACTTCTGGAATCATCAATGACACTGGGCCTCCCTCCCCCCCATCACAACTTTCCTGCAATAGCCCTTTAGTAGAAGAGAAAAATATAACAATCTCACAGAAATAGGTTTGCACAGATGTTAAATACAGAATAAAATAGAGATTTCAAATTATGTGGGGACAACTGTTTAACAGGGTTTGTAAAATGGCTAGAATGCTATACAAGTGTAAATAAATTCCAACAAATTCTACAGTATTTGCAAATTTATTACAGGATGGATAGGGGCCTCCCTGAGGCTCAGTTTCCTTATCTGAGAGTTGGGGCTACCTCACAGGTCACTATCTTTTAGGGCTGGAGTCAGTTGTAAGCAAGATAATGTCAGCAAAAAGTGGGCATGATAGGTGCTTTATCAGCCTGGCATTACTAACTTTGTTGAGAGCCAACAGAACAGATGTGGGACAAATACCCTCTTTGCTCTGGTTTTCTAGAGGGTCTAACGCTGGGAACCAGTGAGGTTGTGGAAAGGGGACTTGGAGTCATACTCCCTGAGCTTTAGTTCCACAACTATAAATGAGGGTGTTGGGTGGGATGGCCTCAGAGGGCCCTCTTTCTGGTTCTAGACGTTGGATCCTGTAACATGGTAAGTGGGGGACTGTGGGCAAAGCACCTAGCTGACAGAAGGCCAACTGGTCCTTTCTCTGTTACATAAGGCCTTGAAGACTAGGTCAAACAGCTGATCAGGTCTTTTCTAGTTCTTCCATCTGGGGCTCTGGCATAGCTTTCTTTCTAAAAACCTTTTTGCCTAGAATTTCCCCTTATGTGTTCTTTTTGACCAAGTCCCTCTGAAGGAAGTTTGTAAACAAAATTACAAACATGTGAGTTTTGAAAAACCTAAATGCCTGCTACACACCATACTACTCTGGCAGTCTGAGGCCTCCCCCCTCCCCTCCCCTATGTGATACTCTCTTCCAGTGGTTCAAATCACAACCCACTCATATCCTTTCGTTTTGGGTCTCCTGACTGTCTCCTTCAATAAAGCCTTCACCATTTCCTACAGCAGCCCAGTCTCCTTTTCTTTATTGTATTTAATTGTGGGCCCAGCACCTAGTCTGTCCATCCTCATCAGTGCATGCCCAAGGTAGCTGTACTGACAGACCCATTGCATGGAATGAAGCTTCAATTCTCCTCCCAGGAGGGTTTCCCAGGGCAGAGCAGAGTCAGGCTGAACACCTGAGAGCGCTGCTTTCCTGGAGTCCTTTCAGGGGTCATGTGAGAGGTGGAGTATCTAGATTTGTACAATGAGCCACCTTATAGCAGTGACCCATTTAATATGATGCTATAAAACTAGATAAAATGTAACTGTCAGATGGATGAATTAGTAAGATTTATGAATACTATGTATCATGTAATTTAAAATGACCAGGTTTACCAAATTCAATTTGAATGGTTTCTTGTTTAGTTTAATACCAGAAATACTTTTAAGATTTGAATTTCATAGAGGCAATGCTTGAAACAGAAAACAAAAAAATTCTCACATACAACAGAATTTGGGGTGAATATTGTAATAACCTTGAGAGACTGAAATTCCGTGTTTCTTTTTCTCTTTTATATTTAAAATGTGAGGCCAAGTACCACCCCACTCAGCATTTCTGAAGGTTAATGATGTCACATGGTACCTGTCTATACTCCCAACACAAAAACTATGCCTGCCACCAATAATTACAGCTGCAGACATTTAAAATGAGAAAAAAAATGATTTCATCTACAATGTTACATAATTACAAATGAATTCTGGCAGTAAAGCATTTTTTCCCTTCTTAGTTGAAAAATAGTGACAGAAAAGGAAATGTACTTGTTTGAGGGGTTAAAAACTCTCCTCATAACAAGAAGGCCCCGGTCCAAGGCCCAGTAAAAGCCTAGGTGACCTGAACAAGTCACTCATCCTTTAGGCTGGAAGCAGCTCCCTTAAGAATAAGTTACAGACATGGCTGTTATGGAAATATGTTTTGTATGACTTCACACATATAATCAATATCATATTACTTGCCTTTCCAGCGGATGGGAATTTAGCACTCAAAATTTTTAAAAATGAATGTTAATTTTTTTACATATAATTGGGAAATATTTAACAATATTTTAAATAAATATTTTAAATATTTAAGTGCTCTAGCACCAAATATTAATTTTAAATATTTAAAATAAATAAAATAAAAATGTATTTTAAAAAAGAATAAGTTTCAGAGAAGGTGCCAACCTGCATTGAAAGACGGAGTTTCCCAACAGGGGTTACCTCCACTAGTAGGATCATTCCTATGGAGGAAACAGCTCTTGTCCCTATTTCTATTCTGCAGCCCAGTAGTTTAATTTATGAACAGCGTTAAATATCTACTGGGGGGGAGAGGCCCAGGAATAAGAATTTTGTTGGTGTGGGTGTTCCTTCTTAGACTAAGATCTTAACCCCCTTGGCACAGCAGCCCAGAGTTGCTTTGGTTAAAACGATTCATGCTCCTGGTGAGGAACTCTCTCCACTTAGCAAGGCTGGTTAAGACTGCAGACTCCACATAGGCCATCCCTGGGCCCAAAGACTTGCCAGCTAAGTAGGACCTGCCAGATCTAAAAATGCCTTAGGGGAAATGTTTCCAAAGACAGAAAAGCATAACTATCATTAAATTAATAAATTAAGTGGTTATTGCTTTTGTGGATGATAAATACAAAGTGAGAACAAAACCCCAAGCCACCAGAAGCACACAGTGGTCTGTCTGGATTCTCTCCCTAGACCCCCAACCTACCAACTTCAGACACATCCCTGTTTCTATGTTGTCATTTAGTCAGCTGTCCTCAAAACCCTGGAATTAGCCTGGACTCTTCTCCATCTCATTCACTCAAACAGTCAAGGATCTCACTGACTGAGGTACCTCACCATCAGCCTAAGCTAAGCTCTAACAACTGCACATGACAACTAATTAGAGAACTCAATTTCCCTTTTGGGTCCAGGTACTCCAGAAGGAACTCACCATGGAGGTCATGTCTATGTGTTAAGTCACTCTCCCCAATATCTCTCTTCCTTTGCCCAGCCACCAACATACTCTGGTCCTTCTTATTTCTGCCTGGACTATTACAACAGCCTCCTAAGGAGGCTCCCTGCCTCAAGTCTCTCCAACCCACTCTTCACACCAAAGTAGGGGGATGGGAGAATGAACACCCTCTCCCAGCAAGTCAGTGCTTTCTTTGTACCTTAGTCTTCCAGAAATGCCAGAGCAGGTGTCAAACTGAAACAGAAGCGAGGCCTCTAAGCTGTGTGCAAGGGTCCCTGAGAAGGCATTACGGACTTAGAAAACCAACTAGAGACAATTTTTTTTGGGGGGTGAGGGGGATTATTGTTAAATAATCTGGTTTAGGCTGAACCTGCAGCCTGTCTGACACTCCTAACCTTTGCCCAGAGAGCTGGAGCCCAGCTAGGCTCTGCATTCACTAAGCCTAGCATTCCAATCCTCCTCCTCCACCTGGATCTAAGGCTTAATGGTCCTTCCCTTCATGGTCCAGGCCCTTCAAGAATTTCCCAGGGTCCAAAGAAAGTCCATCTCCAGGGGATTTCTGAGGCCCTCACTATCACAGTCATTCCCATGCACTAGAGATGGGCCCATTTTCTGGTTCTTGAACTCTGCTACGTCTCCCCCAGGGGTTGCCCTGAAGGATTTCTACAGGCCAGAAGGCCCAACACTGGGGCTCTAGCACCAAAGCTACTGTTACCTAATATCTGTTACAATTACTGAACTTCTACATTCCAACAAAAGTGAAAGAGATGTAAAATTTTGCACTGACTTTACAAATAAAAGAAAATATGTTTATGAGAGAAAATCCTGCTCTCGAAAAAAAAATAAAGTCATTGTTACAACTCTGGGCACCAACACGTTTTTTGGGAGAGGAAGGTGAAATTTACATATTTCTCCACCTTTTTTCCTTTTGCTTCACAGACCCCTTTGGCAGTCTGGTGAAGCCTCCCTCATTCTCAGAAGGTCCTTAAATGCACAAACAAAACACAATTACAAAAACAAAATAAGATTATAAGGGGCATCAATTATCTTGAAAGTTATCAGAATGTAAAAAAAAGGTTCTAGAGCCCAACTGAAGAACTCCTGCACTAGACACTGGTCCCTCCTCGATCTTTTCCCTCTCCAAACACATGCATGATGCTGTTTAGAGTCCACTCTGACTCGACCCCTGGTTCTAAGCTCCCTCAAGGCTCAGGGTCTTAACTCCAGAGAGTTCAGCACTGGCACCCGAATGACTCTCCCGTGAGTCCTAGGCTGAGATCCTGAGGAAGAAGAGAGGTTATAGAGCATTTCTGAGAGGAGCACTCACACAAAAGCACACCTCCAACTCCCACAGGCAACCCTAGTTCAGAGTGTCCAGCATTTCCTGAAATCACTCCAATCACTGGGAAATGAACGCCACTGACCCATAAAAAGCAGAGTGTGAACTTTGTCTGCCCCGTCCAACTCTCTCCGCGGTCCTGGATTGTACGTAGGACCCAGAACAAGGGGCTGCTTTACACTAGCGCCGTCAAGAAAACCGTCCACAAGTATCCGAGGGGGGAGGCCTCGGGCCAAGCCGCACAGCCTCGCTCCGCTCTCCCGCCAGCCCTCGGCCCCGCAGCGGCCCGGCCCGGCCCGGGGGGCTCGGCCTCCGTGGACCCCCCGGCTCCAGAGCCGCGTCTCCAGGACCGGCCCCCGGAGGGACTCACTGCCCCCCGGGAAGGGGTGCAACTTCGGGAGCTCGAGACCCCAGACGCCGCGGGAGGGGGGGAGGGAGGAAGGGGGCGCTGTCACGCCCGCAGCGGCGCCGGGCGACCCCCCCAAATCCGCCCTGGGGGCCTCTCTCCCCGCTCCCCCCAAAGTTTGGTCCCGCTGCTTCCGGCCCTCCCCGCCCACCCTGCCGGCCTCAAGACCCCTGACACCGCCCTCCAGGCCTCGGGCCGGCCGTCCCAACTAAGTTCCGGGGGCGGCCGGATCGGGGCAACAGGTGGGCGGCGGCGGCGGGGCCCGGGCCCTGCCCGCTCCCCCTGCCCTCGGCCGCGGCCCGGCGGGGGGGGGCGCCCGCTCCCTTACCTCCGCCATGTTGGCCGCACTGACGGGTCACATCTCCGCGGCGGCGGCGGGGGCGGGGGCGGCG
>NW_027185852.1:8730824-8783304 GCF_028583685.1 Petaurus breviceps papuanus
GCGGCCGGAACCCGGATGTGAGCCGGCTCAGGGCTCCGCGGGGCCGGCCCAGCCAGGCGGCGGCTCGCGCTGCGACGCTGCTGCTGCCGCCCGGGCTGCCCAGGCTGCTGCTGCCGCGGCCCCGCCGAGCGCGCGCCCGCGCCGGCCCTCCCCCCTCCCCCTCCCCCCGCGGGAGGCGGGGCGTGCCCGCGAGCCCGCGGCCGGGAGGGGGGGAGGGGCAGGGCCGGGCCCCCACCCTGGCCCCGGTGCCCAGGCACGCGCAGACCGTGAGACAGGCCGGGAGAAAGAGAAACGGGGGGGCGGGGGACGACCAGAAGCTCGGGGCGCGAACCCCACAAGCCAAACAAGAGTCTCCGACTCTGGGTCCCAGTTTTGGGCAAATGTCCTCATTCCACTCCTCGATTTACGAGTAAAGTAATACAGCCTCCCTCCACCCCCCGCCGCATCACCCCCATAGTTTCTTTTTACTATTTTGAATTCGATTTCTGTTTGACCTCGGCCTTTGCACAAATAATTAAATTTTATCCCCCTCCCCAATGTCAGCCCAGCAGGGAGCTCATTTGGGTGGATGATGACGCCATTCATCAGAGCCCATTGGAGCGCAGGGAAGCAGAGGGCCCTGCTATTTGTCCCCTCTGGTTTTAAACGTATTTTGATCCAATCTTTAAAAAAGGGAAATAAGGCGGAAGGAGCTCGGGGACGTGAATAATTCGGGGGGGAGGGTGTGAAGCGAAGCGCCATGTACAAGGCAGAAAGCAGAATTTCCGTCCAACGATGGCCATTGAGGGCGGCCGCGGTCCTGGGCCGCCAGAGGACGATTGGATGGGGACAAAATGGAGGACAGTGGGGGTGCCGGAGCCACAGAGGGGGACACACGTCCTGAGGCTGTGACCCGAGCAATGGCACCCAAGGGGGGGGCTCTTCTAAGGCACAGGGATAGTCCATCTGATGGGATGCTTTTCAAATTTATTTACACGATGTTCAAGACACAGCTGCCAGAGAAGAATGCTGACCATGATAGAATGTACAAAATGAAAAGGAAAAAAAAAGGTTTTGTGATTATAATTCCATAACAGGAATCACTTCACACAATTCATTTCAAACAATTGGTACAAATTTAGAGACTTCTTTACAAATCCTTTTCACATCCATTCTTCACCTAGGCTAACTTTCGATGGATGCAAGTCCCTTAAATTTTTAGCACTAATCGTTCAAATCATTGGAAAATCTGGAGATGAGGGTAAAAAAGGCCTTTTTAGAGGTCTGGTTCTGCAGCTAACAATCCCTTTGCTAGCAAAAACTTTCATTAAAAACAGCAAAACAGGAGGTGATGTATTTGAAAAATGACACTTTGACCCAAACCCTCCGACTCAACCAAAATGAAACCAATACATCTTAGCATATTGTTTTCACTTGAGATTTAGATCATTCTTCCTGTTGCCAAAAAAAAAAAAAAAAATCAACTATTTAAGGACGACCAAGAAGTGTAACAATACCAGCTAGGACACACAGTATGCCTATTTGAGTGAATACTCTCATCTGTTTTTCAGTTGAAGAAGTTACTTCTTCAAAGCCCGGGAGAAACAGAATCACACGCAAAATAACATTGTAGCCTCTTTGGAACAAATCTCGTTGGGTTTAGACTGTGCAGCTGCCCCGAGGATATGTTTCTGGAGCCTCAGCCTACATTCTCTCCAAAATGACGGAGCTTGAAACTGCATCATCTGCAGATTTCCACTTAGAAACGAAGGTCTCCACGGCAAATACATTTTTTAAAATGAGGGCGATGTAGACGTGGAGCAGCGGTCAAGCGGCCCCCCACGGGCCCAGAAAACCACAGATTAACATCGCCTACAACGGAAGCTGTTCCCATACATCGGGCTCAACCTTCTCCGGACTGAGGTACTCCGGCCCTCTAGTGTCAAGGACAAGAGCGGGCCGCGGGTCACCGAGACCCGGCTGGCCCCACCCCACACGTCCCGGGCCCCCCCGCGACCCCCCGGTTATCCCACGTGGGGCTCTTCTCCCAAGAGCTGGGGGAGGGAGCAGCCCCCCAGGTCCGGGCCCGGGGATCGCGTTCGTCTCTCCGGGTCAGACCAGGCGGTTTCTGGGGCGTTGCTCAAAGCAGCCTCTGCGGGGCTCGGCCGCGCTCGGACAATACGAAGCGGGACGTGGACGCTGACCGAGGCCCCCCTCCGCGGTGCCCCCCCCCCCCCCGCTGCCCCCCCCCCCACCCCCCGCGCGGCCTACCAGCATCACTTCCGGCTTGTCGGGGTTGAACCGCAGCCAGTTGGTTCTTAACCACGCCCGAAATTCGGCCAGGCACTGGGAGAAGCGGGCCACCACACCATCTGTGGGGACACGAGAAGGCGTGAGGGGGGAGGGGGGCTGGGCGCGCCCCCGCCCGGGGCCCGGCCCCGCCCCCACTACTTACGGGCTGGGCTCGCGCGCCGGGCACCTCCCGGGAAGCGGGGGTAGCCCCGGGCTCGGCCGCACCGCCCCTCCAGAGCTCCGCAGGCCGCCGCTCCCTCCCCTCCCCCCCCCGGGCCCCCCCCCCCCACCCCTTTAGCGCTCCTCGCGCCAGGAAAGGGGCGGGGCCGAACCGCGCGGCGCCAGAGTGGGCGGGGTGGGGGCGCGGACTGCGCGGCGCCGCCGACGGACGTGGCGGGAGCGCGCGGCCCCACCCGGACCAGCTCGAGGCGCCAGAGGCCAAAGGCAGCGCCGGGCGTGCGCGCGCAGCCGCGGAAGGGTGGGGAGGCGCGCCCCCGCGCCCAGTCGCGGCCGGGAGGACGGTGACAGGCCGGGAGGCGTGCACGGGGGAAGGGGGGGGGGAATAGAGAGAGAGAAAGAGAGAGAGAGAGAGAGAGCCGGGGGCGCGCATGCGCGTTCTCCCAGCCGTCACTCGGCCCCCGGGAGCCGGGCCGGGCGGGGCCCCTCGGGGCGGGCGGGGCCGGGGCCGGGG
The DNA here is from genome assembly GCF_028583685.1 of Petaurus breviceps papuanus. Lineage (NCBI taxonomy): Eukaryota > Metazoa > Chordata > Mammalia > Diprotodontia > Petauridae > Petaurus > Petaurus breviceps. The sequence continues at coordinate 8,733,787 of NW_027185852.1, forward strand.
CCCGCTCGGTCTTCGCACCCCGGAAGCGCGGGGGAAGGGGGCCGGGGTCCCGGCGCGGCCGGGGGAGGGGGAGGGGAGCGCCCCGCGCGCCGCACTTACAGCCGCCGCCGCCGCCGCCTGAAGGAGCCCCATCCATCCGCCTGCAGCCCCGGACGCTCGCCGCCTGGGAGGGGCCTGGCGCCCGGGCCGCCCGCCTCCCGCCCGCCGTGGCCCGGAGCTTCCTCCGCCTCCGCCAACCGCGGGCCCTGCCCTCCGCCTGCGCCCTCCTCCCGGGCGCGGCGCCGCTGCCGCAGCCAACCGCGCGGCCGCTGCTGGGGCCCGGGCGGGCGGCCGGCGTCGGCGTCGGCGTCGCCATGGCGCCGGGGCCCGCCGCGCCCGCGCCCGCCCGCCCCGACCCTGCCGTGGCCGGCCGGACCCCGCAGCGCCCCCGCAGCCGCCCCGGCCCCCCGCCCGCACCCCCGCCGCCGCCATGCCCAAGCCGCCCAACGCCCCGCAGTAAGTCCGCGGCCATCGGCCTCCCGCCGAGCGACCCCCGAGCCCTGGGGGCTCCGCGACTGCCGGCCCGCCTGGGAGGAGGGGTGGGGGAAGGGGGTGACCGGGTGGGGGGGGCCCGGGGGGGGCGCGGAGCAGACCCTCCCCCCCCCCCCCCCCGCCTGGGCCCCGGGTCCTGGTCCCGCCGCCGGCAGCGCCGGTGCTCGCGGGGACGCCGTGTCCTGCTAGGGGTCTGTGTCCTAGCTAGGGCGCTCCTTACCTGGCCGATGAGGAAACTGAGGCCCGGGTCCGCGGCCCTGCAGCGGGTGCTGCAGGCTGCGCTACTGCGCACACCAACCCGGGGGTCCGGGGTGCCCCCCTCCCATCCTGCAGCGAGGACCCCCGAGGCCCCCTGCAGCGCCCCGCGGTTGGTCGGCTTCCCAGGTTTTCTCCCCCCGGGCTTTAGGGCCCCTCTCAGAGCTTCTTTCACATTCAGTTGTTGGATTCGATGAACAGTGTTTTCTTCCTGGAGAAAGAAGTGGCCGAGAAAGCCCCAGATGGGGCCTGAAAGTCCTTCCTGATCCACGGTGACCTGTAACACAGCATCTGTAGTGTACCGATTCGCTTCGGCTTCCTCCTCTGTAAATTGAGGCAGTTAAAGCAGATCTTCTGCAAAGGGCCCCAAGCGTGTGAACCTTGCGCGTCAGGTTCGTGTCCTACGGGGACACTCAGTCATTAAGAACCCGTGCCAAATATCGTGGATGCAAAAGTGAAAATAAAACTGTAAATGCCCATCTAAGAAGCATGTGGGGAGGGGGTGAGAGACAACGTGGATATAGGCACGGTAAAAGGGAGGAAGGAACGGGAGCAAAGGAGAAATCGGATGAGCTCCAGAAACACCGCAGGAGGCACCTAGGAAAAACCGGAGTCCGTGCTTACCGGGAGGAAAGCGGCATGAGGAACTGAGCATTTAGTAAGGCACACTAAGCGCTTTGAAAATGCGGGTTTGACTCACGTTGTAATGGTGAGCAGGAATCATAGAAGGTTTGGCTGAAAAACAGAAAAATTCTATCAAGTGACAGTGAAACCTAGGGGAGGACTGTGTTTGGGGGACAGAGAAAGGAAGAGTTGCTGTTTGGACGGGAGTCAGGAAGGCTCCCAGAAGGGAGGTGGATCTGTGGGACCGGAGTTCCAGAGAGAGTAGTGCTAGATACACGATTTTAGAGATTGGGGTGATGACTGAACCCAAGAGAGCAAAGGAGATTAGGGGGAACAAGTTTGTAGGAGAAAGAAGATAGGCCTGAGGTTAGCGAAGGAAGCTGAGAAAGCAGGTTAGGCAGGCTGGTGGGTTGTTGTCCTTGGTGCTGGCAGCTGGGACAAAGTGCTGGCCTGGAAATGGAAAGGGGGTGGGGGGAGGTGTGTGGACACACACACACTCACTCACTTCAGAGCTGTCCTGGTCCTATGGGATGGGGGAAATACCTAACAAAGGATCTTCAGGTTTTATCCATTAGATTACCATTTAAGCTTTCAGGGAGCAGTTTTCCCTTTAATTTGGGGCTCTGTAGCAGGATTGTTAGGCAGCCAAGCAGGCCTGGGGAAGCTGGGATGTAGCCATTCTTTGGAGCTCTGCATTATCCCATGCAGAGACCATGGCGGGGAGGGGTGGGAAAATGGGAGGCATGACTCCAAAGGAAGGAGGAAAGGACCTCCTTTTCATCTGTAACTTTTTTTTTTTTAATTAAGCAATCAGGGTTAAGTAACTTGCTCAAGGTTACACGGCCAGGTGTTTCTGGGTGGGTGCTAAGTGTCTGAGCCCGGGATTCGATCTCCAGGTCTTCTCAACACTGGAGCCGGTGCTCTTACTCGCTGTGCTACCTGGCCGCCCCTCATCTGTAACTTTAACAAGAAGGGCTAAGAGTTTGAGAAAGGGCTCCCTTGGGCTGTTGAGCCAGGTCTTTGAGGAATGAGTAGAATTTCAGGAGCCAGGGTAAAGGCGGAGTGTGTCCTGGCTGAAACCACGGGCTTTCCTTTCCTAATGGAAGTAGAACAGTTCTGGAATAGTTGCTGGGCTAGTTGGAACATTTATTAAACACCTACTACTTTCTAGGTGCTGACGGTTAAGGGAAAAGGGAAGTTTACATTCTACTGGAACAGTGTGGACCCAGACAAGTAAATGGAGAAGGCCTTAGAGGGATCACGAGAAGCAGCAGTGGGGGATCAGGCCAGGCTACTTCTAGACTTTGGGGGAAGCTAGGGATTCCAAAAGATGGAGGCCCCACAGCCTGGCTATGAAAGGCACGAATTACTCTGGGGACCCTGGACAGGGAGAAGCCTGGACTAGTCGCCTGGAGCTGGGGGAGGAGAGGCTATTTAACTGACAAATAGAGGAATTTGTATGATGTTCTAGAGGCAGATGGGGGCTTGGAGCTTCTTGAGCCCGGTGTGGTTAGACTCATTGGGACATCTAAGCCCTTCTCAATCTACTCGGACCTGCCTTTCCAGGTTAATTACAATATCGATCCCCTTTGAGCCATATTTATTTCCATTTCTCTATCCTCTCTTGGTGTCCCTTGCCTGGAATGTGCCTGCTTGGTCCTTGAAATCCCTTTACATGGCCCTCTTCCCTGGGTCCTATGTCCCCGCCTCCATCTTCCACTGTTAATGCTTTCCCTTTAAGATTACCTTGCATTGACACTTTAGAAATCTTGTGTGCATAATTTTGTTGTGTCCTCCTTAGAATGTGAGCTCCTCCAGGGCAGAGACCTGTTTTTGCCTTTTTTTGTATCCCAAGTGCCTGGCATTTAGTGGGTGATTAATAAATACTTGTTGACTGGCTGATGGTACTTATTTTGTATCTGCCCTGTTGTCTTTGAACACGTATTTCCAACCTGTCCGTCCTGAGGATGTAGCTCCTTGAGGGCACAGACTGAAATTGCATTGGATCCTCTGGTGCCTTGCCCATGAGAGACGTGCAATAAATGCTTGTCGGTCAGTTGTGCTCTAGAAATGTAATTTTGGCAGCTGTGTGAGGGATACTTTATCGAGGGGAGAGAGGGGACTCATGGTGTCTGATTACAAAGTTATTTTAGTGGCCCAGGTGAGCAGCAGTGAGGGCCTGAACTAGGGGAGCGCTCATGGGAAGTGGAGAGAAGGGGATAGAGGCCCAAGAATGGACTAGCCTTTGTTTCTGATTGGCTATCGAGTGAGGGAAAGAGCAGAGTGGAGGGTAACCAAAAGGGTTGTGGTGCTCTGGGCCAAAAGAGATAAGCTAGGAAGAAGGTAGTGTTTGGGGAGAAAGTGAATTATAGAAAGTTTAGATATATCAAGGCTGAGACAACTATGGGACGGCCAGTAGGAAAAGTCCAACAAGCCATTGGTGACTTAGGACAGGAGCCCAGGGGAGAGGAGTCATCTGCATAGAGATAATAATGAGCTCTCCAAGAGAGTTTGGGTAGCAATAAGAGAGCCCAAGAGTATACCCACAAGCAAATGGCAGAACCGGAATGATGATCCATCGAGAAAAGTAAGGAATGGTCAGAGCCTAGCGAGAGGAAAGGGAAGGAAACAAGCATCTATGGAGAGTCTGCTATGTGCCAGACACTGTCTAAGCACTTTAAAATATAATTCCATGTGGTCCTCACAGCAACCCTGGGAGGGAGGGGCTAATGCCCATTTTACAGTTAAGGAAACTGAGGCAGATATTATCAGAATGACTTGCTCAGGTTTACATAGCTATTAAGCATCTGAGGTTGGATTTGAACTTACGTCCATTAGACCACCTAACTGCAATGTAACCAAAAACCAGGGAAGCATGTGGCCAAAAGAAGGGGGTGCTCAGTGGTGTTCTGCAGAGGTTAAGAGCAGGACTGAGAAGGAGGCCAGCAGACTCAGCAGTTTAGAAAGTATGGTCACCGTGGCAAAAGCAGTTTCAGTTGAGTGATAAGACTGAAAGCCAGAGCAGTGAGTGAGAAGCACAGAAACAATGAGTGTAGATACCTTTTAAAAAAGAATTTGTGAAAGAGAAGGTGGATGCCGGAGATAGACTGGGTTTTAGTGAAATGGTTTAGTGAAAGTTCTTTAAGGCTGGAGGGAGATTTGGGGCAGGCCTGTAGTGAGTGGCGTAGAGAAGGAGCCCCTCCAAAGAAAAAGAATGAACATTGCAGAGGGAGAATGATGGTGGAGGCAAGCTGCTGGAAGGGATGGGGTCTAGGGTTCAAAGGGAGGACTTGGCCTTGGGGAGAAGGGCAGCTTCATTGGAGATGCATGATAAGATTGTAAAGGGACTCTGGTCACTGGCTCTAAATTGTAAATGAAGGAGTTTAGACCTGATTCTTTAGGCAGTATGGAGACATTTGCAGTGTTTGATCAACTGAGTGATACCAGCTTAATGAATAAAGAAACATTAATTTTTGACAGTGGGGAGGATGGGATGGAAGATGGTGTGGGCAGAGATCAGGTAGGAATCGACCATACTGTCCAGTTGGCAGAGAGTGAGGCCCTGGGCAGTAAGCAAGCACTTACTAAGTGTCTTGACTGGTTGCTGTGAAACTGGAAGAGTGTGATTTTGAGGATTGTGACTGGGGCAGGGTGGGGGTGGGGGGCGAGGGGAGAGGAGGCCCATGACACAAGTTGTAGCAGGATTGCTTTCGATCCAGTCTGGAAAGCCAGCCCAAAGTGGTTAGACACCTCGATCAAAGGCAGCTTTTGGAAGAAATTCAATTGTTCCCTGGGAAACAGACTGTTGATGCCCTTCAGTCTCTCCCATTGGGTTACTACATCTGGAAAATAGTCTGTGTCTAATGTTATTCTACTTTCATGCCCATAGTTAGTGTACCTGAGCTTTTACCTGGAAGCAAAAATGAAATGTGTAAAAGGAAGACTCTAGAGCGTTTGAAGTCCTTGTTTTGATCACCTCATTTGGAGAAATGTATTTTTGTAATTCTGTAGAACAAGGTGGGCAGCCGAGCGCCTGGCCTAGAGTTAGGAAGACTCCGTTTTCTGAGTTCAAATCTGGCCTCAGACACTCACTAGCTGTGTGACTCTGGGCAAGTCACTTCACCTTGTTTGGCTTGGTTTCTTTGTCTGCAAAATGAGCTGGAGAAGGAAAAGGAGAACCTCCCTAGGCTCTTGGCCAAGAAAACCCCACATGGGGTCTTGATCTGCACAGCTGAAACTGCTGAAGAACAGCAAACGAGCAAAGCCTTGCCGTCAGACGCTTTGTTGGATTGAAGACCTGGCACCTGGACCTCCCTTTTCCTTGCTGACTTGCTGTTTAACGTGTGGCTTTCATTCTGACCCAGATTATTGCTGTGGCATGCACAGCTCTCCTCCTCTCTGTCTCTCCTGGCCTCCTTCATTTCTCCATCATTCTGTTGCTCAGAAACTTCCTGAGATGCACCTGGCACCTGTTTGCTAAGGAACCATTAGTGTGTGTCTCACAGTGCCTGTGTTTTCCCTTCTGGTTTCCTCCTCTCTCCCTGGTTCTAGCACAGCCATACCCCCATTTGCTGTTTACAAAGCCTCTTGCTTTCTCTCTTCCAGGCAGTTAGTGCTTTCGATCCCCTCCCTGTAGCATATCTGCCTGCTGGAACTCTCTGAATTCTTAGAACTTAATGTCCTCGCTCAGATGATTGTGACTGGGAAGCCTCCCTGGTCACCTCTGCAAGCTGTTTCTCTCTCTGAAGGACTCTAACACTTGGGGCCTTTCTTAGGGAAGCTCTTCTGTGTTGCCTTTTGTTATGTACTAGTCTCCATTCTCACTAGAATGTAAATCCCCGGAAGGCCCCAGGGATTGTGTTTTCTCTTTTAATCCTACCGAGTGCTTTAGGAGTAACAGGTGATCAGTCTGCATTTTTGAATGAATCAAAGTATTTTTTAAAGATTAAAAACAGGATATTTCTGAACTGTGTTCATAGCCCCAAACTGGTGGAGGGTTTGTTAGTTCAGATTTGAGTTCATTGGTATACGGTAGATCAACAACTCTTCTCTAACTTGTTGACTCAGTAGGCTGGGACACCAGCACCCATCATCCATCACCCGGTAAGAATGTGATCGTGGAGAGGCGCCAAGAGCCAAACCTGTGACCTCCAGTTCTGATGCTCAGGAAGTGGCTTCTTGGTCTGCCCCGGCCCCACTCAGCCCCCTCCACCTCCGTGCTCATGCCTCGCTGGGTTGGTTCAAGAGTGTGTAGAGGAGGATTAGTGTGATCTGCATTCTACCTTCAGGCTAAAAGCACTTCTGAACGTGTCACGACACACTGTATAGAGAATATCAGTTTTCTGTATCCAAGAGAGGTGAATTCAAAGTTATCCACTTAGAGCAGATCCTGGAAGTTTGAGGGGGCTAGGGTGGATGGAGGTGGCTCCAGTCTCTGCCAGCCTTTGTCCTTCATCAGAGATTACTGTGCTGAAAGGCCCTGGAAGAGATCCATGTCGGCTTCCTATCCCCAGCCCACTATCCCAGCCTTCAAGGCCTCTGCCCCAGGGGCCTGGTGCAGTGACACTGACCCCTGGACCCTAAGACCTTCGTCTTCTCCCCTTTGCCTTTCGTCAAAGAACAAAATCAAAAGAAAACAGAAGCTGTTCTCCACCCCGAGACTGGCCTCTCTGTCTATTATGCTGGAGTACCACTCAGATCCTAGTAGGTTTCCATTAAATCCTATAATGAAATGGCTGCATTTGCAAAATGAAGCATTCATTTCCTGCACAGAACAAGGGAGAGATGGGAGAGAGATTCTGGTATAAAAATCTCTGCCTAGAAGAAAATGAAGCATTCCCTAGAAGAGGAATTTCTGCGAAAACTTAGCCATTTCAGCACTTTACCTGGAAGCATTGGGGCCACATTCCTGTTGTCTTAAACACTAAGAAATATGCCATTTCACTTTTTATGAGGTAAGGCCGTTATGTTCATAATGATTTATGTATTAGACGCAAATACTCTCTGGATGTGGGAATGCTCTCCCTTCTCGCCTTCCCCTTTCCAGCTGTCTCCAGCTTTCTTCAAGAGTCAGCCTCAATCCCAGTCCCATCTGTAGGCCTTTCCCAGTGTCCCTTGCTCCCATCCCCCATGGCTAGGGCCTTCCCTCAAGATGACCTGTTTACACTGCGTATACAGTTTTATGGACATAGTTTTCTGCATGTTGGTCTCTCCCTTTAGAATGTGAGCTCCTTGAGGGCAGAGACCTGGTTTTTGTCTTTCTTGTATCTCCAGGGCAGCAGTCCTTGACACATAGTAAACACTTAATAATGCCTGTTGACTGACTGACTAAAGCTGATGTGAAAAAGGTAAAGCTCTGTGGTTCCTTTTCTGTAAAACTGAATGAAAGGCCGGCTGGCTTGTTTCTCTCAATTTGAGGATGGGTGAAGATGTAAAAAGTATAGGAGAGCTTGTGATATGGAGTGTTAGAGGAGGCTAATTCCAAAGATAACATTCTTCATCATTATCAGAATGACATTTGTGCAGACGTGGTCCAAGGCCACAGTTTTCTCCAAGATCTCATTAATATTTAAGTAGAGTTGTAGACATGAGCAACATTAAAATATTTTAATTAAATTTATTTTACTTATTTAAATAAATTGAATTAAACATTTTGGTGTTATAACAAGTTTTAAGACAGTTTGATGTGTATTGCGCAATAGCTGGCCTTTATATGATACCTACTATGTGCCAGGCACTGTGCCAAGCACTTTTTACAAATATTTACAGCAGAGGTTAAGTGCCTTGCCTTATTTAGCACTCAGTAAGAGCCTGAGGCTGGACTTGAACTCAGATCTTCCTGCCTCCAGGCCTGACATCAGAATCTGGGAAATGTGTATCCTCCTTAGTGCTATGGTCGGTGATGGACATTAGCAGGCATTCAGTAAATGTCTGTTAAATTTTAAGAGAAGAAATAAAGTCAGGCTACTAGAGAAGTTTTCTTTTGCATTTGCTGACAACTTTTCAAGAGCCAAAGAGATCATAAAATAGGCAAATTTTAACATTCATCTTAGGAATGCTTTCATTAGTCCTCTAATCTCACCACTTGCCTGGTCTGAGCCTTTATCGCGTCTCTCTGGAGTATTGTATTGGCCTCCTAAGTGGTCTCACTGACTTGAAGACCCCCCCCCCTTTGATCTACATATCTCCCCAAAGAATCCTCATCCTTCAGAAGGCTGGGGAAGTGTACTATGTGGAGCTTGAGTCTTCTGAATAAGGAGGCTTAAGTGGAAAGTATGGGAAACAGATGATCTGTGTGATCTGGGACAAGGCCCTTCCCTCTGTGCCTCAGTTTCCTCATCTGTAAACTGAGGAGGTTGGATGTGATGACTGCTTAACATGCCTTCCGGCTCTGCCTCTGGCACATGACTCTGACCACGAGCAAGTCACTGAACCCTTCGGGCTCCTGCAAGTTTCTAGGGCTTTTGCCAGCCTCTGTCAGTGGAGAGTGTTTACCTGCCAAGAGTTTATGCACTGATGAAATCATAGGTCTGAACCCAATGTAAAATTGGAAGCTAGCTCCTTAATGGCTGTAATAGTAATGGAATTTAAAGATCCCCCTGTATTGGCTTGGTTTTCGGATTGATTGTGTTAATCCCACTTATGGGATGGACTTGTTGACTTGAAAAGAGAGGGCTGAACTGGGAGGAGCTGGTGACGTGAATTTTAGAGAGACACAAGCAGAGAGAGAGAAAGAGGCAGGAGAGTTTTTTTTTGGAAGCAGCATCTTGGAGGCAGAGAGAGATGGAGAGGATTGCTGAGGGCCATTTTGAATTGCCCAGGACTTTTGAGAGCTGCCACCCAGAGCTGCCAAGGACTGAAGAGACATGGCTGTTATGCTGGTACTTTGTCTGTTTTGATGTTGTTTTGCCAGATTCGTCCACTGTTGAAGGACAATCCTGTTGTTGCAGAGGTCTTGGAACCTAGCTGTTGGTTCAGAGCTCCTGAGACTGTTCTGCAGACAGAGAGTGAATTTTGTCCACTGGTGAAGGCCAGTGCTGTAGTTGCAGAGGTCCTGAAACCTTGCTGTTGGTTCAGAAACCCTGAAGAAGGATTTTCTTGTTGATGTTTACAGAAATCCTGGAAGAGGGTTTTGCTAATGTTTTCAGGGGTCCTAGGACTGTTCTGCAGACAGAGAATGAATTAATGAAGAAGCTGGAAATGTATCTTGTGGCCGTGCTAAGCTTTGTCTCCCCAGGAACAAAGATTGCTGAGAACTTGCCTTGGGTCAAGATGAAGAAAAGACCTCTCTTTGGGTATTAAATGCTGTGCTTAAGCTTGTTGTAACTCTGGGGTAGATGGCCTATTCAGTTGTAATCCAAGGGTGGGAAACTTTTGACTTTTTTGTACTCTGTGATTGACCAAATGAATGTATTTTACTTATAATTGGAAACTAATCTCCATTTGAGAAGAGGGGCTTTGTGATTGACTAAATGAATGTAATGTCCAGGGGTGGAGTAGTACTCGATTGAATTACACTTGGTGAATGCTGTATTTTGAATTATGCTATATTTTGATTTTCTCTGTTCTTAATTTATCACTGAATAAAATGGAGAGCAGCTATGCTGGTATTTTGAACCTTGGGAAGTTGCCTTTGCTTGGCATTACAATGGCCTAGCAGCCCTTTTGTGGTGACCAAGAGTTGGAAATTGAGGGGCTGCCCATCAGTTGGGGAATGGCTGAACAAGTTATGGTATATGAATGTAATGGAATACTGTTGTACAGGCAGATTTCAGAAAAACCTGGAAAGACTTACATGTACTGATATGCAAAGTAAAGTGTGCAGAGTTAGAACATTGTACACAGAATTAGTAATGCTGTGCAGTCATCAACCACGATTGACTTAGCCCTTCTCAGCAGTGCAAGGATCTAAGACAACTCTAAAAGACTCATGACGGAAAATGCCATCCCCATCCAGAGAAAGAACTCTGGAGTCTGAATGCAGAGTGAAGCGACTGTTCTCTACCTTTTTTTCTTATGGTTTTCCCCTTTTGTTCTGATTCTTCTTTCACAACATGACTGATGTGGGAATGTTTAATATGATTGTACATGTATAGCCTACATCAGATTGCATGCCATCTTGGGGAGGGAGGGAGAAAAATATTTGGGACTTAAAATCTTGTAAAAGTGACTGTTGAAAACTATCTTTACATGTAATTGGAAAAAATAAAATACTATTAAGTTGGGAGGAGGGGGGATGGACTAGCATCGAAGTTTCCTTATTGGTCTCCCTCCAGTCCCTTCCCTTTACCATCCTTTCATTCTTCAAACAGCGAAGCCCAGGAATGAACCCTGGTTCAGGAGCTGCCAGTGGCTGCCTCTTGGTCTCTGGGGTACAGTACAAACCCAGGCATTAAAAGCATTTCGTAGTCGGGCTTCCATCTGGCTTTGCAGACTGATGGCCCATCAGCAGCCCCTCTGAGTTTGGGCTGTAGCAAAATGGGCCAGCCTGCTTCCCATTCCTCACTTGAGACACCCCATCTCCTAGCTTGCCTTTGCCTTGGCTGTTCACCATGACTGGGACTCTCTTCCTTCTCCCCGTTGCCCCTTTCACCAGCCTGGGTTCCAATAGAGCCTTGTGCAGGAGCCTTTCCCAGCCCAGGGGCCCCAGTACCTCACCCCCTCAAGTTTCTTGTCTCTTCTATGTCTTTGGCCCATTACAATGTATACCTCTTGAGGGAAAAGCCATTTTTGCTTTTTTCTTTCTATCCCCACCCCCCAGCATGTTGTGCTTGTTATATGGTACATACTTTGTGATCCATTGATGTCAATTCCTAATTCCTGTTGGGCTCAGCTCACATGCTGACTCCTGCACAAGGACATTCCTACCGCCCCCCCCCATTTACTTTGTATCTTGTATATGTTTCGTGTTGATTTGTCTGTGTCCTTGTCTCAGCCCAGTAGCATGGGAGCTCCCTGAGAGAAGGGCCTGCCCTTGGACTCTTCAGTGCTCCTATAGTAACTTTTCCTAAATAAAATGCTTCTGGAATAAATAACTCAATGAACCTCCTCTTTGACTGTCAGGGTTTTCCATTGAAATAGCTGCCTAACTGAGCCCCAGCCTACCCTTGTATCCCAAAGTGCACCTCTCTGCCCCCTTGGTCGTCAGCATCCTGCAGGAGGTGCCCCCGCTCACTCTCTGCAATGGTTATCCCAAGTGTAGAGCTCCTCTGGGGCTCGGGAGGGCTTTTTCTGAGTCTCCAATGTTGATGCCTGATGAGGGGACACAGTGGGCCCAGTCTGGGCTCTCCAGGGCGCCTGTAGCCCACCAGTGAACGGAGGCATTTACCTCTACGTCTGCTGATGTGCCCTGCCTTGAAGCACAGCCTGCCTCACGCTGGATACTGTAACAGTTGGCACATCCTGGCTTAGCTTCTTAAAACTGTATGGCCACAATGTTGTCATGGGGAGTAGGTAGTCCACTCACACCCCCTGATCTTCTTCATAGCCACATTTCTCTCATCCCTTATTTCAGCGATTTCTACACTAGTTCTTGCTCATTAAGCAGAAACATGTCCAGAATTGGCGTTCCCATAGTTGGAGCGGGTTCTCCAATTTTCAAAGGATGAAATTTACCATGTCCAGGCCAGTGAAATCCAGCCAGTTTTTCATAATTGACTAAAATGTGCTAGATACTTCTAAGTCTTAGCAATACAGAGAAAAAAATGAAAACTAACCCATGTCCTCCAGGAGCCTGGCTTCTATGAGGAGATACAAGAAGTGAACAGTTAAGCATATTAATGATGTTTGAGGGAGGAGAGACTGTCTCACATCAAGGGGTGGAGGTGAGAGTCATCGAAGGCTTCTCCCAGAGAAGCAGTGAACCTTGCAGAAAGGCTGAGAAGTAGGGAAGAAGAACGCTCCAGGTAAAGTTTAGTCAATAGCAAATAGGCTGAGTTACCTGGGATGGAGCATGAGTGAAGCATTTCTGTGGAATAAGCCTGGAAACAGGTAATGTGATGCTGAATTGTAAAGGGTTTGAAAGGCCAAGCAGAGGAGTTTGTATTTTCTCCTAGGGTCAGACAGTCAACAAGCACTTGTAAGTGTTTACCATTTACCAAGCACTCTACCAAGAGATGGGGATACATAATCCCACAGCCCTTGTTGTCTAGGATCATTCATTCCAAAGGAATAGACATGAAAAACTGTGACACTAATACACTGTTGGTGACGCTGTGAACTGATCCAGCTGTTGTGAAGAGTGGTCTGGAATTATGGCCAAAGAGTCATAAAGCCATGTGTGGTCTCTGACCCAGCCGTGCCACCATTAGGCCTGTTTCCCAAGGTGATCAGGGGAAAAGGAAAAGAATCTACGCATTCTAAACTATTGATAGCAGTTCTCTTTGTGGTGGCCAAGAACTGGAAATCAAGGGGATGACCATCAACTGGGGAATGGGGGAACAAATTAATGACCATGATGGAATGCTGCTTGCTGTAAGAAATGATGAGCTCATTGATTTTAGAAAAACATGGAAAGATGTGCATGAAATAAGAAAGAGTGAAATGAGCAGAACCAAGAGAACCCCTGTATACAGTGACAGCAACATTGTTTGAAGAATAACTCTGAATAAGTTATTTTGAGTATGATAAATATTCAAATCAGCTACAAAAGAGCTATATAGGAACATGCTGTCCACTTCCATAGAAGTGATAAGTAGAAGGGTGTATAGTATGGTTTTACACACACACAGACACACACACACATAAACACATATCTTTGATTAATGATATAAAGGAGGAAAAAAGTGTACAGCAGAGAACAAAAGAAAATTCAGAAAGGCGAGGCGGCTAGGTGGTGCAGTGAATAGAGCACCGGCCCTGGAGTCAGGAGGACCTGAGTTCAAATCCAGCCTCAGAAACATCACACACACAAAAAAAACTAGCTGTGTGATTTTGGGCAAGTCACTTAACCCCAATTGCCCTACCTTCCCCCTTCCAAAAAAAACCCCCAAAAATTAGAAGGGAATGCAGAGCTGCAGGGTAGCATTGAAAATGATGTTTAGTATTTATTACATAGTTTTTTAAAAAAGTAAACAGTGTGAAATAGAGATTAATGGTTTCATATTGAATTCTCTTTTTTTGTTATACTGTATACATGGACATTTTTTTTACCTTTTTGTATTTAAATTCAAAATGAATAAAAATTTTAAAACAACATACAAATATATAGAGAATATATAATACAAAAGTAGACACAATAGAGAACCATAACAAGCAGAGGAATTTCAAATTTATTATTAGTATTATTAGCAGCTCTATTTTTAAACTCCCCCCATCATTATATTATCATTCTTCTGTGTCACCTTTGTGAATTGTTCAGCTCCTTGTCTAATACCTCCTTTTGTCCAAATGGTTCATAGTATAGCCCCACAAAAGTATAATTTCATTCCCCCCAAAGTTAAGCCTCACACAAGAGTTCTCCACCATGTTTCTCTCCTGGATCGCCCCCCTCTTCCCATAGGTCTTTTTTTTTAACATTCATTAAAAATTTTTTCTTGTTTCAAAATTTCTCCCTTCTCTCTTCCCTGAGACAGTAAGCAATTTGACATAGGTTATACATGTGCAGTCATGCAAAACATATTTCCATATTAATCATGTTGTGAAAGAAGAGTTTATACATCAAGGCAATGTCATTAGTTCCAGAAATCTTCCAAAGAAAACTTTCATCCTTTACATAAAAAGATGTCATCAATTCCAGTCAGTTCCAGTACAGGCAACTATGCTTTTATCCAACCCTCTTTAGGTGCCCTCCACCCCTGTCCAGGAGCCCATCATTTCTGTATTTTAAGCCATCATCCAGAAATTCAAATCCCAGGCTCAGAGACCTCCCCCTTACTCAGCTGTTCACTTCCCCAGTTCTCTTTTGTTTTGATCTAGTCATTATGAGGACACCATCTGTGTCCTTCCATCTTTAACTGTGCACTGAGGACCATTTTCTTGTGGTGGTGTTTTGTCTCCATGTGACTCACCAGGAGTGGGTAATGGTTGGCAGGTCTCATAGGTGTTGAGAATTTCTGTCTTGTCCTAGGTGGTAGTCCCTAGGATGACAACAGATCTCTTACCCACAGATCTACAAACGGCTACCTCAGTACCCTTCCTCATGGAGTCACCAACTGTCGTTACTGTCCTTTTTCTCTAATGGGATTACCTCCCACCCATTAGTACTTGTGACCCCCAAAGTTCTGTTTCCTCCAGAACAGATAAGCTTCCAGAATTATAGGATTTAAGAGTTGAGAGGGACTGCAATAGACATAACTACATAAACAAAAAGAATCTTCATGATAGGCTATGCAGCAGGTGGGACTTTTTCTTTTGACTTTGTAACCCAGAATTTAGCGCAGTGCCTAGTTCATAGTAGGCATTTAATAAATTAATTAATTATAGCATTAATAAATGCTGGTTGACTGATGTACTTAAAGACCTCCAAGGAAAGGGATCCCACCACCTGTCAAGACAGCTCATTCCACTTCTCAGTAGCTCTCATTGTGAGGAATGATTTCTTCCCATGGAACCTAGGTTGTCTGAGGAGAACAGGTGAAGGTGCTGCCAGTACTGGAAAGAGTGACCTGGGAAGCAGTGTCATCAGCAAAGCCAGGGTTCAGTTAGAGCTAACAGACAGGTGTGGGGAAAGATTTTATTTAAATAGATTTAAGATGAAGAGAATTTTGTTGCCTATGAAGCAGGTCTCCCAGAAGGCACTGAGGAAGGCCTGGATGGAGTTAAGGATGACACTTTTCAGGGGAGAGTGGAGGGAGATGGGAATGAGGAACTGGGTGGGAGCGGAGTATGAATGGAGATTAGATGGTGGGATGACAAGGGCATGAGCAGGTATGAGAATGTTCATCACCATGCCTCTGCCTTGAAGGACAGGAGCAGCAGGGGATGGGGGCCCTGGAATCAAGGGGAGAGCTGCTCCTTGGAGGGTCTCTACATCCCACTGGGGGATCAGGCATCGGCCTGGCAGAAAGAGGTGGAAGAGGCCTGGTGGAGGTGGTGGCCACTCCTCTACCCATGACACAAGGATGGTTTGGTCATGCCCTGGATTTTGCCATCACCACTAATGTACCTCGCCCACGTTCGGAAATTCTGATACCCCCTTACCTGACCATAATCTACTGGCTTTTCCCCTTTCCCCCTGCCTTCCCATAGGTGACTCTGCTCTTCACCTACACCATGATCTCAAATCCTTTGACCCTTCAGTTCTCTCTCAGGCCATCTCCACTGCACTAGCCATCTTGACTCCTTGGTGAACCAGTTCAACTCTACTCTGTCCTCCCTTGAACCCCTGGCCCCCTGATCACATCACTAATTATGCCCAGCCAACCTTCAGCCTTGGGTTGCTCTCACCATTTATAGCTTTTGAATGAAGGTGGAGAATATCACAGTCATACTGCCTGGATCCACTACAAGTCTCAGCCGGGCCCTCACTGAGGCAGCCCTTCCCCCCCTCTCCCCCCCTCAGCTGAGAGCCATGCCCTACATTACTCTTCTCCCATCATCCTCATCCCTGTCTCGTGTGCAGAGGTGATCTCACTCCTTGCCAAGACCAACCCCCCCCCCTGCCCAAGCAATTCCATCTCATCCTGTCTCCTCTAGCAGACCGTCCCCTTCTGTCCTCCACTGTTGCTCATTTTCAGCTTCTCCCTGTCTGCTTAAAAGCATGCCCATGTCTCTCCTGTCCTGGAAAAGAAAAAGATCTTTGGCTATATGACAGGCTCGCTTCGCGTTCTTCCTTGGATCCTGCCTAGTGTCTTTCTTCTCTTGCTTTTATAGCGCCAGTGCCTCCCAGACAAGGAGGATGTCCACCACCAGGAGGGTCAGCCTCTCTGTAAGCAAAATGAGCATAAGCCGCAGTAAAACCAGCTTGAACTTAAGCAGAACAATGCTGTCAAGAACCGCGAGTGGGCTTACAGAGGGCAAAGACAAAGTGGCCTTTCACCATCCAAGGCAGCATATCCAGGTATGTACTCAGGCCTGAGGTGGCCTTTGCTTACATGAACTTTAAAGACGAAATGTTAAAAGTGAAATGTCTGCTGCCGTCATGGACAGACCACATTCAATAATGGAAGCAAATGGTATTTTTTTTTTCTTTTTGGAGGGGGGGGAAGGCTGGGTAATTGGAGTTAAGTGACTTGCCCAAGGTCACACAGCTACTAAGTGCTAAGTATCTGAGGCTGGGATTTGAACTCAGGTCTCCTGACTCCAGGGCTGGTGCTCTGTTCACTGTACCACCTCAATGCCCCAGCAAATGGTATTCTTGAAGTCACGGGATGTCACCATGTGGCATCGCCCTGTGTTCTATGTGCATGTCCCACAGAAGGAAATAGAAAGCCACTGTAGCCAATATTGGACCCAAAGCTAACACAAAGCTTTAGTAAACATTGTAGTTTAATTGGTAATTTTGCAGGCTTCAGAATTTAGAAGGGCTTTCTTGTTGTCATTTGGATAATTTTTGTCTCTAAAAATCTAGCTAGGTGGTTTGAGCAGATGCTTTTTCCTCTTAGGGCACTTGTAGGCAGACATTCAGCATTTAATTGACTTAAGAGCTATACCTAAAACTGGCCTTCTTCTCCAGAGTAGCCTTCAAATAATCTAAATATTTACAGGCCTTAGTGAAGGCTGTAGTGGTTAGGCTTTTGAAAGGGTTTGTCTCCCAAGCTGCCTGGCCTTCTGAGGGTCAACCCTTCAGCTGCAGTCAAGTGTGGGTGTCCAGAGTAAACACTGAGCATGCACTCTCTGAGAGCCCTTCGAATCCTGTTCTGCCACAGGTTTTGACTTGACCTTAGTTCTCTGATGATCCCTGGATTTCCACACACACACACACACACACACACACACACACACACACACACACACACACACACACAGCCACCCTCTCCTTCTAGCTTCCCATTATAGACAGGCTTGAAAGGGGGAAGACAACAACTATTTAGATCCTGGCTGTTATTTTTTCTGTCCTTGACTGCTTTTGTCCCACCCATCTCAATCCTTGTCTTTTTCTCCAGTTAGAGTTTTAAAAAACTATTCATTCCATTTTGGTTGCCTTAGCTCTCTTTTCTACCTTTCATTGATTCCAAGCAGGAATGCTGTGCTTACGGGACCACGCCCAGGATTTGTAGATGTTTATGGATATTCTCTGTTCCTCACCCTTGGTTCCACCTTCTGTCCACGTCTCTTTAAAGTTGACATTGGTTAATAGTTTCCCTGTGTGTTCATATAGGTCTTTTTATACAAATACCCCATTCTCCTGCTTATTAGAATTGCTTCTCTTCGGAGCATCAGATTTTCATGTCTTTTCAATAATTTTTTTTCAGTTGTCACACATTCCCCCTTCCCAAGGGAAGTGAAAGAAAGGTAAAACCCACATCACAAATATGCCCAGTCAAGCAAAAAAGCAAAACAAATCCCCTCCTGGCCTTGGCCAAAAATGGGTCTCATTCTCAGAATTTCATCCTTTGGCACTTTGCTGTTATTCTGGCCTTGGCGTGCTCCTGGACTTTTAGCCCAGGGGCCGCCGCTTCCTCAGCTCTCTTGTCACCCTTTGCAGTCTGCCCTTCCACTGTCTAGGCTCGGGGTCAGACGGTTTGCTGCTTTCCTCTTCTCTCTCCCAAGCTCCCAGACAGAGTGGCTGCTCTCTGCCAAGGTTCCCATCATTTCCATGCCCTCCTATTGAAGTTGATCATGCAGAGTTCCCCCTTGGTGGTTCCTTCACCTCTGGAATAATGAAGTGACCATCGGATGCCCCGACGTTGTGGCTTCTCTGCCCCTGATGCAGCGTGAGAGCTCCCGCAGATGTTTGGCCATAAGGCTTCCTTCCAGAGCCCCATGCCAGCCATGGTTCTTGTCCCACTGAGGTTCAGAAGTGCCTGGCATCAGAGTACCGTCTTGGGTTAGACTCTATGACTTCCCTTGATTATTTTCATCTGTCCACTTATGTATCCACCTCTGAGGTCACATTGGTCTCAGAAGGTCTCCCTCTTCTCCTGCTGGCAGAATCCCAGAATGGCAGACTTCCCTGGCATTCCCTCCCTTACATACTGGGGCCACGCCTCCTTCCTTGGCAGCCCATCCTCTGACTGCGAAGAAGTTTTTCCTAACATCCAGCCTAACCCTGTCTCTTTACAGAGTCTCCCCATTGCTCCGTGGGGCCACACCAGGCAAGTACAATTCTTAGTCCACATGAAGGTTGTGCCTGTGTTCATTCTCCTTGAGCATTTCCTTCTCCAGATGCAACATCTCTTGATCCTTCAGTCAAGGACCTTGCCTGGCCCAGACCCACAGCCCTCCACCATCCTGTTTCCCCTCAGCCATTCTGTTCAGCCTGCAGCACCCAGAGCTGAATCCAGTTCTCCAGGTGTGGTCTGACCCGGGCACAGACTCCTGGCCCTCTTACATCTTTATTCCTGGGATTCCTTCTGCCTCTCCCTGAAACCCTAGACTTTATCAGCTCTGGGGTCTGTAGGGCCCACTGCTTGTTGATTCCCATTGAGCTAGGAATTGGCTAAAATCCCCCACCCTTCTGTAGACAAAATTTGCAGCCCAAGGTGCCTCCTCTGTGTTTTAATTGGAAAATTGATTCTGAAAAGCATAAGTATAGGACTTTTCATTTATTCCTGTGAAATTTCATCTAGTTGGATTCCCCCCACCCCACTGTATTAATCTTGAAGAGCTGTCTTATATCCATATTCGTAAATGTATTCGCTTTCCCTGGCTAGCATAGGCAAGTTTGATAATCCTGCCATGTAGGCCTTTGTGCAAGTAATTGAGAAAATCTTACAAAGCACAATAGCAGGCATGGATAGAGCCCTTCTGCGAAGCTGGCATAGTCCTCGATTCTGTCTGGTCATCCCACTCTGTCTTGGAGCTCATCTCTCCCTCTTCTCCACAAGAATGGGAGGAGACGCTGCACTGAGTGACCCACCCTGGGCTCCTCCTCTAGTATCCCACCAGAAAATGAAGTAAAGGGTCTGGAGTAGCCTGCTTCTTCTCTCTCTTCTCCAGTTTATTCTCTATACAACTTCCCAAAGCACAGGTCTGCCAGTGTCTCTCTTCTGCTCCCAATTTCCTTCCCTCTTTGCCATTTAAAGGCCTTCTCAGTCTGCCTTCACCCTCTGCTTCCAGACTGATCATATATTACTTCTCCATAGGCCCTCTATGCAAAGCAAACTAAGGAAGCATAGAAATATCCACAGCTCTTTTTAAGGTGGCAAAGAATGGGATCTGAGGGGGTGCCTATAAATTGGGGAATGGCTAAAAAAGGGATGTGGGAAAATGCTGTTGTGCTGAATTCTCTGTCCTAATCCACAACCAAGCTTCTGGAGGGCTCCAGAGGAAATACACTGCTCAGCTCTGGACAGAGACGTGAAGTGTCCAGAATGCAGAATGACACCAGTATTTTTAGGAATTGATCGATGTATAAATTTATTTTGATCAACCCTGTGTGTTTGTAATGGGTTTTGTCTTGCTTGTATTCTCAATTGGGCAGGGGGTAGCATTTAGAGGGTCGAGGTCTTGGCAAATTTAAACAAAATATAGAAAGAGAAAGAAAACTTGGGGATTCTGATGAACATAACGACTAACTGAAATTCCTAAGGCCTCACCATGAAGCCTGCTGTCCACCTCCTGACAGAGAGGTGGTGGGCTCAGAGCACAAATGGAGACATATCTTTAGACATGGTCAAGGAGAAATTTTGTTTTGCTTGATGTATATGTATATGTAACATATGTGTTTGTAACATGTGTTTTTGCTTTCTCACTGGGGGCAGGGGAAAGAAAGTGGGAGGGAGAGCAAGTTGATTTTTGAAAATAAAATTTAATATTTTGAAAAAGGAAGGAATCTTAACTAAAGCCCTACCTTGGTGTGGATGGCACTCACTTCTTGGAGTCTCTGCTACCACAGCACAAGTTCTAGGAAATACCAAGAGGCCAGCTTGGAAAGGCGTGTGAAGTGCATCTCATGGTGGGCTCCTGTTTCTCTCACTTGAGGCCAAGCCTAGCCAAGCTCAGAGACTTTCCTCTCTGAGTGGAACACAAATGATGGGCTTTGCGATTGACCACTGAAGTGATCAATCCTTAGAGGGTTGATTATGAATTATATGATTGAAGTCAAGTATCAATATTCATTATATTGGAATGATTCTAGGCTAGGTCAAGGAGTTTTTCTTAAATAATCACGCCTACTTAGTGGCATTTTTTTTTAAAGGAGAACTTCAATTTTTTTTATCATAAAACCCCATACAATTCCATTTTTCATTCTTATCTTATTTTAGTCAAGCTCTGTCATCTAAACGTTTTCTGTTCTTGTTTTTACATGTTCCTGATTGCCTTTGATTATTGTAATTTGTAGGTACTTGATGAGCAGGGGAATGATGTCACTCCTAGACCCCTTTTCCATCCAGATCCACATTTTCCTGGATCCAAAAAACCTAGTAAGCTGCTGGTTTCTCAGGATGTGTCTCTTGGATCAGACTATACGGGCTCCTATACCATGTACCAGAATACCGTGAACCCTAGTTATGTGGGGCAGTTTACAAGGTAGGGTGCAGTGCACTACATTTCCTTCTGTAATGTATAATTTGAACTTCTTTTCATGTCTTACAGAATTAATAAATATGTATGAACATATACACATTTATAAATGATAAATTAAAACATTTGTGTGTGTGTATTGTGATAGATTATTGTTAGGGCCAATTGCTTAGGGAATCAATTTCTATTTTTTTTGAAGACAGGCTTTATATAAAAATAATAGTAAGGGCTTACATACTTGTCAGTTATTAATGTTTTAATACCTTTATTTTAAGATACATTTTTTGATAAGCTCCAATTTAAAGGTCTGTACAATGGCCACGGAACACAATGTAAGAATGAGTTAATTTAGAATCTGGGATATGTCCTGCCTAAATGAAAAAAACATTACATTGCTTTTTTGGTTATGTGTATTATGAGCAAATATTTCCTGAAAAAAATGATGCAACGATGATACTCTATTCTTTGAACATTGCACATCGCATGATGCCTTTACTTTCTTTTCCCTCCTTATGCTTATGTGAAGTGCAGTACTGGGGGGGGGGTGGTGGTGGGATAGTTTTATTCTCATTTCCATTATTCTTAGCTTCCAGAGGAGCTATGTTTCAGTCCTGAAAGTTTTATCATTATCCCATCCCCTCTAAAAATTGGTCCTATACATTTGTTTCAAAAATAAATTTATTCTTTTTTTTAATATTCATTAAAATTCTTTTAGTTCCAGATTTTCTCCCTTCCTCCCATCCCTCTTCCATCCATCAGGAAAGCAAGCAATGCTTATCCTTTTTTAAATCTCTTCTTATCATAAAAGCTTTAATAAGCCAACATTTCTGTTCTTATCATTCCTTGCCAGGTCCTGCTGATTCTTAGTGGATAGTGCTAGACTTGGAATCAGGAAGGTCTGGGTTCAAATCCTGTTTAAGATAATGTACAAGCACAGGAAGAGCTCTCTTTTGTTTCTATGGGAGGGTCCAGGGGAAGGGCATTGTCAGAGGGTAAGGAACAACCCCAGTGGGGGAAAGCATAGGGAATCAATGGGCGGGGGGGGGTGAGTTAAAGGATCCCCATGTGGTGAAGACCCAGGTGAGATTAAAGAATAGAGATTTATTCTCGACCTGGTTGGGTTGGATACCTTTTTCTCATATGGGCAGAGCACAAAGAAGAGGAGGAGAAAAAGGCAGAGAGCAGGTGGTCATCAAGGGACAGGCTTTGGCCAGTGTGAGTATTAAGGGATTCAACAGTAGAGTTCCATCAATTCACCAGCCTTTATTTAGTGCTTACTATATGCCCCATACTGGGCTAAGTGTCCAGGAGACCAGGATACCAGTAAAACTCTCCCTGCCCTCCACCAGCTTGGACTCTTAACAGAGGAGAGGATCGAGCCAGGCTGTATGTGGGGCAGCTGGAAGGAGGACAAATGGGACCAGGAAGCCTTGGGAGGAGTCTCTGAGACCCTCCTCAAACTGGGCTCTTAGCACTCGGCTGTAACCTATGGTGTTTATAAAATAGATGTTTCCTTCAAAGGTCATTGGAGTGCATTGTCTCAAGCCTCCTGTGACTAAAAGCTGCTACAGTCACCTCCTCCTGTTCCACTTTATATTTATTTCAACATCGCCTTCAGGAACGTGTCTGTGTAGAGTCTCTCTTGTCCTGATCAGTGTCTCTTCATTGCTAAAGGTCAGCTTTAGGGAGCAGCACAGTTTCTAAGTCAAGTGCTTCTACAACGGAGTCTATTGGAGAAGACTTGGAAGAACCGTCTTACCGACGAGAGACAATCTCCAGCTACATCGGTGAGAAGGAAACGCTGCGTGCGTCCATAGACAGACAAGTAGACAGATAAAAGATATGGACATGGACAGACGTGGAGATAGAGACAGACAGACAGGGACATAGAAAGACAGACAGACAGACAAATGATATGGAGATAGACAGATGTGGAGATAGAGAAAGACAGATAAAAGAAATAGAGATAGACGATAAATATGGAGATAGACAGATGGACACAGACAGAAAGACAGGCAGACAAATGATATGGAGATAGACAATATAGATAGATGATAAATATGGAGATAGACAGATGGATAAAAGATATGGAGGTGGACGTATAGAGATATGAGAGGCATGGAGATGGATGGATGGATGATAGATGTAGAGATAAGTGAATGAATAGGTATGTGGCAGATAGACTGCTGGGTGGATGCCTGTGATTCCATCAGTACAGGGACCTCCTCCCCCTTCTCTGCAGCTCATAGTCTCAGTCCAGGGAATTGCCTAGGCCACTGCCAGGTCACATGACCAGCATGTGTCACAAGCAGACCCAGAACTCTAATATGTACCAAGATGTACATCTATCATTAATAACAAACATTTAGTTAGTAATTAATAATAATTCATAAAATAATAAAAAGTCAATGCACTAAACACATGGGCCTGGAGTCAGGAAGACCGTTCAGATCTGACTGTGGACACTGGTCGAGGTACTTCCTCCCTGTCTGCCTCAGTTTCCTCAGCTGTAAAGTGCAGATGACACCACTACCTACTTCCCCAAGGGCGTTATGACGAGCAAACGGCTGTTTCCTTCCTTCTTGCGTGTATGCATATGAGCACCCAGCATGTTTCAGTGAAGCCATCTAAAAGCATAATGGGAGAGTGCCTCATGTGAGCCCGCCTCATGTCTCTTCATGAAGGCCCCTTCCCGGGGCTTCTGCATTCGAGAAGCAGCTGTGGGAGCAGCTGTGGGTCAGCGTGGGCCACGGTTAGAACACAGCTCCCAGCCCTGCCTTCCGCCTGGCTCCCAAGACACTGTGGTGCTGCAGAGAGCCCTCCAGCTATATAAAGCCTTTGTGAAAGGAAAAAGGGAACGCCCCCGAGCACCTATGAAGCATCTGCTGTGTGCCGGGCATTGGGTCAAGAGCTTCACACACATGATCTCCCTTGGTCTTCACAGCACCCTGGGAGGCAGGTGCTAGTATGATCTCCATTTTGCAAATGAGGAAACTGAGGCAGAAAGATTTAGAGACTTGCCCAGGGCCACACAGCTAGTGAGGCTGGATTTGAACTCCGGTCTCCCTGACTCCAGGCCCAGTGCTCTCTCCACTGTGTCTCTGGTTGCTATGAGAGGCAAATACAATTTATGAGAAGTAATAGTAAACCCAACAAATGTATTCTTTAACAGAATAAATTTAAGCAAACAAAAAACACAGTAAGGCCAGGACTGGGAAGGCCCTGCCCCTTCTTTCCTCTTCCCACCCTGCGGTGAGCCCCTGAGATAAAGCACACAAGATCACGAGTGTGTCCCTTTAGATAGCAGGCCTCTCCTATGGTCTTAAAGAAGGGAGCTGCAGATATGCCCGGCCCAGTCACCGACCCGGTCGTGCCGCTGCTAGACACGACCACCACCTCTCCCCGAGCTCCTCATTCTCCGCCTCCTGGAGTCCCAAAACCCGCCTGTTACCCCCCACGCCCAAGCCCTCCTGAGGCTGAACTCGCTCTTTGTTCTTCCCTTGCCAACTAGGAAGAAGGACCAAGCCCTGGGGTTCGTGGCCAGCCAGCCTTTGCCAGGGATCTGCCTTTTCGACTTGTATAAAGTCTAGCCCTAACCCCGCCTCTAACCGTCTAAGCTAGAGATCCCGGGAATAGAACACGTTCAGAATCTTACCTGGACGCGTTTGGCCCGATGAATGGATGGGCTCCAGAGCTCTTCTGATTGGCTGGAGCCACAGAGCCACGCCCTGCCTGATGAGGTGTCTTCCTCGTCAGCTTCAGCAGAACCTGCCAGAGGAGCTCAGGCAAAAAGGGGGCGGAAGACCCCGGCTCTGGGGTGGGGGGGCGGAGGAGAACCCCGGCTCTGGGGGGCGATCGCAGACTGGAAACGTGGGCTTCTCCTACTGTGCCGGCCAGAAGAGCCGTTCCCAAAATCATTGCTGATCTTTCCCATCTTCCATCTGTTGTCTTCCTTAAAATGTCTTTGGGGTGATATTACTTGGTTGGGTCTTTGACCAAGTTTTCTCTCTTTTTTCCTCTACTGCTTTCCCCCTGTTTTATTCCGCGACACTGCTCATCGTATTCTATCCTCCTTCTATGTAGGATTTAATAAATGAGTTTATCATAGTTGGCTTGGGGTGTGCTTGGCCAGGAGACCGAGTCTTTGCTGACTAAGGCAGTTTCTGGACCCTGGGTCTCTGCATTGTGGCTCTCGATTTACTTCATGGTTCGATGGGGGCCACAGAAGCCACCTCGTCCAACTTGTCCAGGGTTTCCTGGACGCCTTACTGACCGTCGGTCATTCAGGCTGCTTGAAGACCTAGAGAGAGTGTGGGATCTCTCTCCCCACCCCACCCCCCCAGCCGGAGAGAGCAATCAGCCTCTCCATAACTTTCACCTGGGGGGTCCTGATCCCGCCCCTGGGGCCAATCAGAAAATGCCTAATTCTAAGAAAGCACCTTCAAATACTTGAAGACAGCAATCGCTATCAAGAGAAGAATGGCTAGGATCCCAGTAGTATTTTTTTTTTTTAAGCAATCAGGGTTAAGTAACTTGCTCAAGGTTACACGGCCAGTTATTTCTGGGTGTGGTGCTGAGTGTCCGAGCCCGGGATTTGATCTCCAGGTCGTCCCAACGCTGGAATCGGTGCTCTTACTCGCTGAGCCACCTGGCCGCCCCTCCAGTAGTATTTTAAAAAGGTTTGCGAAGCATTTTATAAATACCTCATTTGGATCCTCAGCAGCTCTCAGGAGTAGGTGCTATGATTATTCCCATTGTACAGATGAAGAAACGAGGCCAATTTTAAGTCACTGGCCCAGGATTACAGCACTAGGGGTTGGAGGCAGAGTGTGGACTCCTCCCGACTCGGGGCCAGGCACTTCGGACACTGTGGCACCTCTAGTGGCCGGCCGGGTTCTTAATGCCTGGACATCTGCGAACTCGGTGTCTCATTGGTCCTCCCTTTCCCTCTCCACTCCAGGTTACTCACTTCTGCTTGTCTCGCTCATCCAGGTCCCAGAATGGGCCATGACAGCCCCATCCAGGCCCTCGAAGAGAACGTTGCCCTCCCTTCTCCTGGGTGCTGTGCCTCTCTTAGCCTCTCTAAATGACAGTGGAGAGCCAGAAACCAGTGAGAGTTATCTAACAAGGCCTGAACACTTTTCTGAGGGTGTTTATCTGAAGCCTTCAAGCAGAAGAAATTCATTTGTAACTTGGAAATTCATGGAGTATGGGAATCCAGTGAAAATCAACAGGCATTTTGTGCACTGCCCCTCTCTTTCCAGTGGACAGTTACTTAATAAGAACATTCCCGTTGTTTGGTAGCCTTTCCAAACCACCTTGAACAGCAAGATATAATAAAAAAAGTGCATCACAGGCGGAGTCCAGAGATTTGAGTTCGAAGCCTAATCTTGACCCTTATTAGTTATGTGACCTTGGGCAAAGAACTGAATTTCCCTTGGGCACAGATTGCTCATGTGGAAAATGAATCTCTTGGGCCTCTGCCCCCTGTCAGCCCCCACTCTTTCCAAGCATGTTGGCACTGCATTAATCTTCCTGACACCTCCTAGAAGACTTACTCTCGAGAAGCGCCTAACTGAGCTGGCCCACAACCATTGGGCACATCTGTAAGAGGGTTCCAGAGATATATCTCCCCATCCTCTTCAGGGACATCCTTACCTTAATGACATTTACATGACAACCATAATAACCATGGAATAAGAGACAGATATTTTAATATAATAATGAAAGCTAACACATGCCGTGTTTCCCCGATAATAAGACACTGTCTTATTATTTTTTTGGACAGAAAAACACCAGAGGGCTTATTTTCAGGGGAGGGCTTATTTTAATGAACATTGACAGCAATTTTAATAAACAGGTAAATGTGAACAAAAAAATGTACCTTTATTCAATAAGCAAATCACTGGGGAAGAACAGGATGACGCGCTCACTGCTGCAGCTCTGATTGGATGCAGCTTGGAACGCGGCGTGCGTTTCATGGGGGGGGGGACGGTGCATACAGAGGGTACCGTAATGTAGCATGTAGCGCAGGGGATCACCTTCACTACAGTAACAATCTCAATAGGGCTTATTTTCGGGGGAGGGCTTATTTTAGAGGAATCTTACACAGTAAGGGGAGGGCTTATTTTCGGGATAGGTCTTATCGGGGAAACACGGTATATAGTGCTTTGAGGGTGGCAAAGTGCTTCATGTGCATTATTTAATGTTTGTCTATCTAGGCAGCATAGCATAGTGTGTAGAGAAGTGATTCCACAGGCTCCGAGTCCTGTCTTTGACATGCACTGGCTGAATGCACTGGGCAGGTTATTTGACTGATCAGTGGTCCGGGCAAGCCTCTCAGATTTTGAGTTGGGGAGAAGGGGCTGAGCTATGTTGGTAGAGAGAGTTTCTTCAACAGGAGTTCCCAATACTAATGAAGTCAGAGTTGTAGTCCCTATCCCCATCCCTCTAAGGGTGTAGCAGCAAGCACCCCAGCGTCCCCAGGGTGGCTGCCAACACAGGTTCTTAGATCAGTTTTTCTAAAGGAAGAAAGCAACTTAAAATGGGTTAACAATCTTGCTTTAATCAAACATATCATTTACCTAGTTCAGGGGAAAAGGTCAGCACCCCAAACTTCAGAGTATACAGACAGGTAACAAGCAGAAGTTACAAGACAGAGAAACATTTCAAGCAGACAGGCCTCCAGTTGTCCAACCATTACATCCATACCTAGTCAGTTACTGGAGAGGGAAGCATCAACATCTGGGTTTTTCAAAGGGGTGGGGGGGCTTCAATGGCTGCTCAGAGTCTCCTCTGGTCAAATCACACAACCCTTTTCAAAGTGAGCCCCAAAGCAAAGCTTCACATCAGGGATTATATAGCCTTCTCCTGGCTCAATGAATGTAACAACCTCCTTGACCCACTGCCCAATCACAAAATATCTCCTGAAAAACAAGCCTCCCAGCACAGGTGCACTTAAGGCTCTCAAAGGGCCTAGGGGCAGGGAAAATCTTGCAAATTTACATTTCCATTACAAAGGGCACTAGCCTTCAGTTAATGAGGACATCTGATGAACTAACCCTGCATTCCCATCTGCCTCAGTTACCCTCGAAGTACCCTGACTGCCTTAGAAGGGTAGACTGCAATAGAAGGTCAGTGGTGATGAAACTCACCTCTCTCCATGGTGGTTAGATAAGAATTAAAATTTTAAGTTGAAAATGGGGATTGAGGAATAATCTTATTTGATCACTTTGAAGATGTACAGCTTAAGAAAGAAGTGCCCAAAGTCCTAACAAAAGAAGAATTAGATGCCAAAGTGAACATCTACCTCTCCGAGACGGAAACCCTGTGGCTTTTCAATCTCCCAACAGTCATGTATTCCATAGAGTCTGAAGAAGCTGAGAAAATAAAGTACGTCCGAGTCAGTTCCCTCTTTTTGTAATTTAAATGCTAAATGTTATTAAAAACATAAGTAGTTATCAAGTTACATCACGTGATAACTTTGTTTTGAGAATGAGTTTTTATTCATATTCATTTTTCTGTATACCTGATAACAGTTTTTTACTCAAAAAAGGGTTTTTTTTTTTGGCAGTTATAAAATTTGTTTCTGTTAGTGGGGTGGGGTGGAATATTAGTAAGGTGTCAGGGGCTTTTGACTCTGAAATTAAAAGGTGTATTTGGAAAATTAATGTTTGGAAAATGGCTGGATTGAATGCCCTGGAAACCACTTTTTTTCTTAGATTATTTATTTTTTTAGTTTTCAACATTCATTTCCACAAGCTTTTGAGTTACACATTTTCTCCCTGTCTTTCCCCTACCCCCACCCCAAGATTTCGATCTTACTGAATACCCATACCCTTTCCCCAGTCTGCTCACTCTTATATCCTCCCCATTCCCCCCCCCCCCATGTCTAACTTTCTAGTAGGGCAAGATGGATTTCTATACCCCAGTGCCTGTATATCTTATTTCCCAGTTGCACGTTAAAGACATTTTTAAAAAACTTTGATTTCTAGATTCTTTCCTTTCTTCCCTCCTTACCCACCCCCACTGGGAAGATAAGCAATTCAATATAGGTTGTACATGTGTAGTTACTCAAAACGTTTCCATAGTAGTTATATTGTAAAAGACTAACTGTATTTCCCTCCATCCTATCACACCCCCCACTTACTGTTTTCTACTTTGACCCTGCCCCTTTTCAAAAATGTTTGTTTCTAACTACCCTCTCCCCCAATCTGCCCTCCCTTCTATCATTCCCCCTCTTATCCCCTTCCCCCCTACTTTCCTGTAGGGCAAGATACCCACTTGAGTGTGTATGTTATTCCCTCCTTAAGCCAAATTCAATGAGAATCAGGTTTTCCCATTTCCTTTCACCTTCCCGCTCTTCCCCTCCATTGTAACAGTTTTCTCTTGCCTCTTTTATGTGGAAACCACCTATTCTTTATATGGTTCAATGGATGGATCCCGGGCATGGAGTCAGGAAAACTGAATTCAGTTCCAGCCTCAGACACTGACTAGCTGTGTGATCTTGGGCCAGTTACTTTACCCCATGGGCCTCAGTTTCCTCATCTGTAAAATGGAGACAATAGTATCTATCTTGCAGGGGGTTTTGTGATAATGTTTGTAAAGTGCTTTGTAAACCTTAAAACACTATGTAAGTGGTATTATTATTACTTTTGTATCTACTGGGAAACTGAGGCCAAGTGAAGCAACAGCAGCACCAAAGCTGGAGTTTTACCATTTACTTTAATTTTACCTTTAGCTAATTGATTTTTAGAGCATTGTCTTCTCCCAAGTAAAATAAACCATAGAAACAGCATCATCATTGTTATTATTTTTAAAGCAATCAGGGTTAAATAACTTGCTCAAGGTTACACAACCAGTTATTTCTGGGTGTGGTGCTGAGTATATGAGACCGGATTTGAACCCCAGGTCATCCCAACACTGGAGCCGGTGCTCTTAGTCTCTGTGCTACCTGGCCGCCCCTCATTATTATTATTTTTTAAAGCAATCAGGGTTAAGTAACTTGCTCAAGGTTACACGGCCAGTTATTTTTTGTGTGGGTGCCGAGTATTTCAGTCCAGAACCAATCCGGGGTGTCCCGACACTGAGGCCGGCCCTCTTACTCACTGCTCCACCTGGCCGCCCTGAAATAGCATCATTATTAAAACTTGATGTCAGTATGGACCTCTGTGAGGTATGGTCTTCAATCACATATCCTCCTCCCCCAAATCTAAAATGCCCACGTGGAGGAAACCCTGACATCACATTGGTGTACAGTCATAGCAAAAGCTCAACAAAGCTGGTGGGGGAGCCTTAGAGTAAATCCCTTTTCTAGGAAAGAATAGGGCAGAGAAAGCAAGTCCAATAGCAGCTATAACAGGTGGTGAGTGTGACTTAGTAGTTCTCTGTGTGAGTGCAGTCACTATGTTATTAACCAGTAGGATTCACCTTATTTTTCGAAGGAGACGGAACATGCTTTATGAGAGTCTCTGTAGAAATCGGGCTGGCAATGACTTATATGTTGAAAGGGTGATGCAGACTTTTAATGGCGCCCCCAAACACAAGGAAGTTCAGTGTGATAAAATCTTCACAGAAGAAAAAGGTAAGTTGATGGATTAGTGAAATCTGATGAAAGACCAGGTTCCATGGTGACTGAATGTGCCCATGGGATGCCTCAGCTGGGCACCCAGCAGGTTCCTGGCTCTGTTAGGGATGGGTATAAGGAACTGATGATTCAGCTGAGAAGGATA
Source organism: Petaurus breviceps papuanus (assembly GCF_028583685.1). Classification (NCBI taxonomy): domain Eukaryota; kingdom Metazoa; phylum Chordata; class Mammalia; order Diprotodontia; family Petauridae; genus Petaurus; species Petaurus breviceps. The sequence goes on from NW_027185852.1 coordinate 8,764,494, forward strand.
GACATAGCTAGAACAGAATGTATGTCTGTATGTATGAACATGTATGGACATGTATGTACATATATGTATGTGTGTGATGTGCTGTAGAAATGCCAGGAGGGAAGGGATGCGTTTAGATTAGAATCATCAATGAGAGCTTCCTAGAGAAGGTGAATATTGAATTTAGATTTGAAGAAGAGATAAGATTTGAATAGTTGGAGGGGGAAAAGCAGGCATTCCAGAGAGGGGAGATTGGTACATCATTGATGAAGGAGAGTGAGGAGTCAGTGTTCTTTCTCTGGAGCAGAGGAGCCACATGGAGAAAGAGGAGGAGGAGGAGGAGGAGGAGGAGGAAAAGCAAATAAAATGAGATAGGGAAGGGAGCATCAGATTATGTAAGGTCTTCAATATCAGATCAAGCAGTTGAAAGTTAACTATTTTTATTAAACATTATATGTATAAGTAGATTGATTCGAGAAAACCAAAATCAGTGATCTTTAAATTATTAAGATCATGGCACACAGAAGGCCTCTAGGTTAACAGAACTTTGATTCCACATTCATTCCTATTACTAAAAATAATTTCTTCCCATAATTATATTGATGATTCTTCCTCCCCCTTTACTCTTGTAGGCGTTGCTAACACTTTGTGGGGAACCTTGGATTGTCCTGGACTGGGAGAGGAAATCAGGATTGAGATTCTGTCTCCAATAAACTTGCTCTATTTCTTTTAGTTGTGGTCACCAGCATCTTTTTTTCTCTTTTTTGTCTATCTAGGCATAATGTCCACCACCTGGGCTTTGTATGACACTTATCACTCCTTGGAGCTTTCTACTTCATCACTGAAGCTGGAAACAGGAAAGGCAGGCAGTGCCTCAAAGGGGTCAAGGAAAGACCAGGACTCCAGATATCTGAGCACTCTCGACAGAAGTATGTTCCAGTTTGCTTTTGCATGACTTTTCCCATATGCTTTATAAGATCAATTTTGTGCAGAAAACAAAACTTAATCGCTTTCTTAAGGAATCACACTGTTCGTGCATTGTACAGTCGTATTAGGTCTTGGACTATAGTTTTTAAAAATGCAAATCATCAATTTTGCCCTTCCCCCTAAAGGCACATCAATACAATTTTCAAAAATATCTCACTCAAGGGGAATATTGGATCAAATCACATATCTAAAGAGCAGAAGACCTGGCCCTAAGATTTATTAAATGGTGGTTAGCACTGTGCCTGTTACACAGTAGGTGTTTAATAAATGTTTATTGATTGATCAATGAAAAGACCTGATGGTAACTACATGTGGGAATATAACTTTGTATGCAAATAGAGATCCTTTTAAGAATTAGGTGCTGGCATGCTAAGGCATTGGTTAGAATCTGATTCAGAATCAATGGAATATTAAGAAATGTCAAAAAAAGTTTCAATACTATGAAAAGTTCACGTTTGCTAAATATCTGTGGTTCTGTTCCAATTTCCTTTTAAAACCTTTCAGCGCCAGATTCTTAGCTTTCTATACTGTACTTACAATGAACCTTTTGTGTCTTCATACTCACAAAATAGTACCACTTCTTGGTAGAGCGCTTCCATTGGAAGGGATCTGTAGAAGGTTGGGGCAGGGGTAGGAGGAAGCTCCCCAGAGGAGAGGGCGCTTTACCCAAATTGGGGGATCCATCTGAATGCACTGAAGAGATAATGCTCAGTGAGATGAATCTTTGGAGTCTTTGTGATGGTGCTTGGTTTTTGATGTGATATATTATACTATATAGATTAAGCTATTGGCAATGTGTGTTTGTCTCACTGCCATCCTTGAATACCAGTGTGGGAAAGGGGAGCTTAGACAAATACCCTTTGGGGAGGAAACTCCTTTCAAAAGGAAACTAATGACCACAACCAAGAGAGCTACTATAAATATTTTAGAACATGTAAGTTCTTTTCCTTTTTCCCTGCTCAACTTGAGAAAGAGATTTAATAATGGCGTGGTTGGATCAAAGAATATAGGAAATTTAACAATTTAGGAAAAAATTCCAGATTGCTCTCCAAAACGGTTGGATCATTTCACAAATCTGCCAGTGAATTAATGTCCCAATCTGTCCACACGCCCTCTGACATTTGTTGTTTCCCTCTTCTATCATTTTAGCCAGTTTGATAGAGGTGAGATGATATCTCGAAGCTGTTTTAATTTGCATTTCTCTAATCAATAGTGATTTAGAGCATTCTTTCCTATGACTATATATAGCTTTGATTTTTTTCATCGAAAAACTGCCTGTTCATATCCTTTGACCATTTATGAATTGGGGAATGACTCATTCTATGAGACCTTTATCTGAGAAATTGTCTATAAAATTTTTCTCCAAATTTTCCTTTTTCCTCCTAATCATGTCTATATTGATTTTATTTGTACAAACCCTTTTTATTTTAATGCAATGAAAATTATTGACTTTACATCTCACAGTGCTCTCTATCTCTTATTTATTCATAAATTGTTCTGCTATCTATGTCTGATAGGTAATATGTTCTGTGTTCTTCTAATTTTCTTAGGATATCTCCCTTCATATCTAGGTCATATATCCGTTTTGACCTTATCTTGGTAAATGGTATAAGATATTGGCCCAGGCCCAGTTTCTGCCAGGCTGCTTTCCAGCTTTCCCGATAATTTTGACCAAATGATGAATTCTTATCCCCAAAGCTTAAATCTTTGCATTTGTCAAACACAAGGATGCCATAATCATTTGCTACTGTGTGTTGTATGCCTCCTCTGTTATACTGATCAACTTTCCTATTTCTTAGCCAGTAACAAATATTTTTGATAATTACTGCCTTTAGGGTGTTCCTGAAGTCTGGACACATAGGAAATCTCATTAACTATGCATGTTTTGAAGAAATAAAATGAATGAAATTTTCAACAACATTTTATTTAATTAGCATAAATTTTAGCCATGACAATTTCATGTGTAAAATTTTCAGCACTAGATTCTTAGCTTTCTATATTGTACTCACAATGAACAAATTTTATCTGGGACAAATAAAAATGTCAAGAATATCAAAGGAATTAAAGAAAAAAATATAACTGAAGAAGATTTAGCATTATCAGATCTTAAACTATACTACAGGGTGTCTCTAAAGTCCAAACACTTAGGAAATCTAAAAATTAACTATGCATCTTTTCAAGAAATGACATAAATGAAATTTCATTAGCTATTGGGGACTATTTTCCATATTAATGAGATTAATTTAATTTAATTAATTAATGAGATTTCCTATGTGTCTCCTGTGTCTTCCTATGAAATCTCATTTATGCTAATCAAATAAAATGTTGAAAATTTCATTTATGTCATTTCTTGAAAAGATGAATAGTTAATTTTTAGATATCCTAAGTGTTTGGACTTTAGGGACACCCTGTAGTATAATTTAAGATCTGACAATGCTAAACCTCCTTCTGTTATATTTTTTTCTTTAATTCCTTTGATATTCTTGACCTTTTTATTTGTCCCAGATAAATTTTGTTATTATTTTTCTAGCTCAGTAAAATAAGTTTATGGTAATTTAATTAGGATAGCATTGAATACATAGATTACATGAAATTGTCATTTTTATTCTATTTGCTCTGCCTACCCATGAACAATGAATATTTCTCCAGTTATTTAAATCTGACTTTATTTGTATGAAGTGTTTTACAATGATGTTCACGTGGTTCCTGGGTTTGTTTTGGCAGGTGTACTCCCAGGTATTTTATGCTGTCTACAGTTACTTTAAATGGGCTCTCTCTTACTATCCCTTCTTTTGGGGTTTGTTGGTGATATATGGAGATCCTGGCGATTTATGTGGGTTATTTTGTCCCCTGCTACTTTGCTAAAATTATTAATTGTTTCAGCTAACTTTGTAATTGAATCTTTAGGATTTTCCAAGTATATCATCATATTGTTTGCAGAAAGAGATGGTTTATCACCTCATTGCCCCTTCTGATCCCTTCCATTTCTTTTTCTTCTTTCTGTTGCTGGCATTTCTAATATGATATTAATGACCACTGCTGATCTTACTGGGAAGTTGAGCTTGTTCCCGTTACAAGTAATGCTTGCTGATGATTTTAGATAGATGTTTCTTATCACTTCAAGGAAAAATCCATTTGTCACTATGCTTTCAAGTGTTTTTAATAGGAAAGCTTTTCCTGCATCTATTGATGTAGTCACATGATTTTTGTTATTGATAAAATCAATTATATTAATTATTTTCCTTATGTTAAGCCATCTCTGCATTCCTGGTATAAATCCCACTTGATCACAATGTATAGTCTGTAATATATTGTTATAGTCTCCTAGCTAGTATTTTAATTAGGACTTTTGCATTCATAATCATTCATGAAATTTGTCTATAATTTTTTCTCTATTGTCGCTCATCTTGGTGTAGGTATCAGCACCATATTTGTTTCATAAAAGGAGTTTGGTGGCTTTCTTTGTCTACTATTCCAGATAATTTATTTAACATTGGAATTAATTGATCCTTAAATGTTTGATAGAATTTACTTATAAATCCCTCTGGTCCTAATGATTTCTTCTTAGGAAACTCATTTATGGCCTGTCATAATTCTTTTTCTAAAAATAGCTTTATTTTTATATTCCATTTCCTCTTTTATTAATCTAGACAGTTTATAGCTGAATTGCCCTTGATTTTAGGAACTTACATGTCATGGCCAGTGCGGGGCCTGGACATCTGGCAAAATTCTTGAAAAATTCAACAAAAACAATTTCTATTTTCTTCCAGGCACATTCCTGCCCCAGGTTGCCTCCACAGACGGACCCTGGGCTTCCATGTACATTTTCTGTTCTTACATGGCTGTGAAATGTTATTCTGGGAAAGTAAATTGGCTAGCAGTGGTAGCACCATTGAGATTGTGCTAGGATGTCTGTGAGGTTTATTGTGGAATCCTTTGTTGGGATTCCATGAGGACCAGGTAAGGGCCTGAGACAGACAGACTCCTTGGTCCCTGGGTAGATATCTGCTGCTTACTTAGCCTGTCTGTCCTTGCCTGGCCCTCACTGCTGCTTGTGTCTGCCAGACACAGACTGGTCCTTGAAGACCAGCTTCCACCAACCTAGGCCTGGACCCCCACACAGCTCATGGAAAGGTCATTAAAGGCTGGTGTGGCCAAAAGCAAACGATGAGCTTCCCAGGGGAGAAAGGCCAGACTTCAGGTGACAGTCCATGTCCAGGCCACAGCCTGAGCCTTTCAGCTTGGCAGAAACATCAGTCTGGCTGCATGGCCATGGAGCAGTCCAGTTACCATAGTTATTTAACTATTGTTTATAATTATTTTACATCTAGGATAGCTACGCTTATATTATTTCTCTTTTATTTTACTTATTTTATATCTCGTCTAGCTGTACTTATATCCATTCTATTCTATTTATACTTGTTTTATATCTAGGCTGGCTATGCTTATAGTATATGTCTTCTCTTCTGTTTATACTTACAGTCTTACCTCTTGGACATAGGGATTGTTTTACTGGTTCCATTTGTATTCACAGCACCCAGTGCCTCATACATAATAGGTACTTAATAAGTGATTGTTGGAGTAAAAGAGACAAATAGAGATACTTGGGGCAGCTAAGGGGCGCCATACTACATAGAGATCTGGGTCTGAAGTCAGGGAGACTCATCTTCATGAGTTCAAATCCCAACTCAGACACTTACTAGCTGAGTGACCTTGGGCAGGTCACTTCACCCTGTTGCCCTCAGTTTCCTCATCTTTAAAATGAGCTGGAGAAGGAAATGGCAACCCCCTCCAGTAACTCTGCCAAGAAACCCCCAAATGGGGCCATGAAGAGTCGTACATGACTGAACAGCAACAAGTAAATGCTTAAGAAGGAGCTGGTGGTCAGCCTTAGCACTCCCCACACGTCACAGCCAGATCAGTTTGATGGAATCGATTCTTTCACTGATCTTTCCCTAAAGCAGTCTCTGCTTGCAGGACCTTCTGAGGGACTGCTCTATCAAGAAAAAAATAAAACCGTATGCTACACTATCGAGGTGAGGATTCATGGCATTTTAGGCATCCTGGGAGGGTCCCCTGCTCCCTACTGCCCCCGATCCTGAAAGCAAAAAATAGCATTCGCTGAATCAGAACGATGCCCTGTGGGCGATTTTTCACTAAGCACCCATTTCATACTGTTTTCTTGGTATTTTACAGCGAGTGAAAACAGTTCTACAATCGATGTCGAAAGTATCATCATGGCTAAGATTCATGAGGAAGAGGAAGATCGTTCAGAGTTGATCTTGAAGTCGGAAAAATTTCAAGAGGATTTATTTTTCATGGAAAGGGTTCTCATGGAAAATATATTTCAGCCCAAACTTGCAGCTTATCGGCAGCTTCCTATCCTAGAGGGTATTAAAAAAGAGCCAAACAAAACATAATTATGTTTCATTCTTGTAGGAGAAAACAGATTTTCTCTGATATGGGGACCCTACTTATCCAGTGTCCCCAAAGTCTTAAGATTCACAACATGAACTCCAACTTTGACCAGCAAGTTCTGTGTAATGTTAATAGTACAGGTATCCCTTCCACATGGCGGGGGTGAAGGGTGCGGCACCCCAGCTATCTGGAAAATCTGCATAAATTTGTTTTGGCCGGAAAGAGAGGGAGAAGAGAGGCAGCAGCATCGAACTGTGGCAGGAAGGGGTTACTTGGGGTTAGATAGGTTCTAGATTCAAATCCTAACTCTTACACTGACTGGCTGTGGGACCCAAGTCTGAGTTTCTGTGTTCTCCTCTGCAGAATGGGCTTATCGATGCCTGCAATCCTTGCCACATGGGGTTGTTGTGAGTGAAGATCAATCAGGAACACATTTAAGACATTTAAGATCAGAGGACATATGAAGAGAATGCATTGAAGCTGCTTTGCAAACCTTAAAGTGCTGTATAAATATAAGCTATTGTCATTTGTATCATTATTGTTAGAGGGAAAAAGAAAAAAAAGGATTTTAGGTTATAATTATATATAAGCTTATAATTATAATATAGCTACCTAACTCATAATTATACAACCTTCTAATTCCCTCAATTGACCTCCTTATCTTTCAGTTTCGTGTGATGTTTGAATGAAAGATATTGTCGTATTTATTTTCCCTGGCAATGTCTCTAAAGGCCAGACTTTGGGAAGGCATATTAAATGAACAGGATTTTTAAAATGGAGACTTTTAGGTCCTCAGTGGAGGACCCTGCCCCCCACCACTGCCCTTTTTTTTTTTGTTGAGAGATGCTGTTTCACAGAAAAAAAAAAACTCATCTGAGACAAGTAAAAAACATCTCAATTTTTAGAGGTTGAGAGAATAGCTAACTAGCATATATATAAGTGGTTTTTAATTTATAGTATGTATACAATATACACATACATGTGTGAAGACATGTATATACCTCTACCTCTATATTATATGTGTGTTTATATATATGTAGACGTATACATATGCCTCCATCCATCCATTTTTAAGCTTTGCAAAGCACTGGGCCTCCATCATCCCATCTGAGCCTCCTGCCCTGGGAAGTAGGGGCTATCATTATCCCCCTTTTACAGATAAGGAGCTGAGGTTAAGTGACTGGGCCAAAGTCACAGAGCCAGTGTCTGAGGCTTGATTTGAGCTCAGGTCTTCCTGACTCCCAAGGCCAGCATTCTAACCACTGGGTCACCTACTTGCCAAGAAAAAAAATTGTAAAAAATTAACTTGCCTTTGAGATGCAAACAGATGGTATAATCTTTTATTAGATAAATATGATAAATCATAAAACTATATTAAGAAGAGAATACAGTGATACCGTACATCCCCAGCAGGGGGAGGGAGCAACGTCCAGTGTTGATGCACGGAAGGAAAGGCCAGCATCTCCCGCCTGCCCACACTTGACCCCCAGGCCACCCTTCTCCTCCAGGATTTGCATCTCAGGTCTCCCCTTACTAGCCTCCTCCAAGCCAGTCTCCTCCAGCACCAAGCCTGCTGGCTCCTACCCTGGCCTTTGGCTATTTCCTACCCAACTGGCTCTGGCTTCATCATTCCAAATGGCTGTTAGCAGTACAGACTTCCTGGTGGCCTGAGCCAGGTGCCCCTGCAGGTGGCCTTTTGAAACTTACTAAGTCTCTAAAATGACCATGGGAAAGAGTGACTCCTGTTCATTGTGTAACGGATGGGCACAGCCCAGGAGTCCCCTGAGCAGCTGACGCTTTCCCTGCCTCATTTGGCATTTTCTGCACAAACTGGCACATTTTAATAAAATATAAACATTTGCCAGTTTGTGGTTAGTCTTTTTTGTCCTACTTGGAAACCTAACAAGTGAAATGATATTTTAGCAATAGAAACAGCCTTTGCTGTCTCTTAAAGGAGACCCTGTTGAATTTAGGGAGGTTCCAGGTGTCTAAGCAGTGACTTTGATGTTTGAGCTGGCTTAATTGCCTTAATTACAGTGTAGGGCTAACACGCGGCGATGTGTTTTCAGGAAGAGTTCTTTATCCAAGCTGTATTTTAGGAGGAGGGAACAAAACTCCACACGTTAAGTGAATGTCTTTTTGTTAGTACCATAAAGCTGATTATTCTTTTAGCTTTGTAAGCTGACCTTGTTCGAGACAGTAACAGAGGTGCTTCTCATTTGGTAAGGGCATTGGCACAGTGTTGGGTTTTGGCAACCTCATAGTGTGTGTATGTATACACACATGTACACATGTACACACAGATGTATATGTATATGTACGTATGTACACATGTATGCACACATATATTTAAAAAAATTCTTTTGGCTGTGCCTTAGGCAACGAAGAGGAAGAAGAGAGTTATCGCCAAGTACAGAAAGTTAAGAAGTCGGATGAGGATGAGGAAGATATGGAAGCCACTGAAGCAGAGTCTGTGGGGCCCACGGAAGAAGCCATCCCACCCAATCTAGAACGACTGTGGTCATTTTCTTGTGACCTAACAAAAGGACACAATGTGAGCAGTATGGCCTGGAATAAAGCAAACCCAGTAAGTGACACATGGGTCTTTGGAAATCATCTCCAAGCATTCTTGGTTTCCAACCTTGAGCAGGAAGGAAGAATGGCAAATCCCCAGAGTCAGGAAGCTAGGACCCCCTGAAAATAGGAACACGTACCCATGCCTAGCAGTGTTTACCCCAGAGAGCCCTGAGGCAGCTGCTGCTTGGGAACTCTCCAGAAGCTCACAGCTTCTATGGAGAGTCACTGTGGCTGGTGAATTGGAAGAGTCGCAGACTGTGGGAGCTGCCCTCACCTTTCCATAACAAATGTCCCAGCCTTTCTGTACTTTAATTTGAACATTAGTCATCAGTCAGGAGGGATGCCAGGGAGGTTGATTCAATTAGGCTCCTTTTTACATTCTCAGAATATACCAAGTAAAGCAGTAAGATTTTTAAGAACTGTACTAGCATTTGTGCATCGAGATGATTTGTGTTACCACCTTCAAAGTAGTCCCCTTGGAGAGCAATATACTTGTTCCAGCAGTGCTTCCTTTACATTCCCAAAAGAAGAAAAGAACCCTAAAGCATTTTCGGAAACCCTTTCCCTTCATGTAATTGGTGGCCCAGCCAAAATAATTATGTGCTTTTCGTGACACAATTCATTTCCCATCTCTGGGTCTTTGCCTAGATTGTCTGTTGTTTTTGAAATACCCTTCCTTTCCTTAGAATCCCTGCCTTCCCAAAAGCTCTTCTCAAGTGCTACCTGCTGCCTATCTGAAGCCTTCTGGCTCCACTCTCCTCCAGTCCCTTTCAGCATATTTACTTCGCACATATCTTTACTTACATTTTTAGATTTCATTTCCCTCCCATGGAATGTAAGCCACGGGAGGACAGGTATTTTATTTTTCTCTTTGTCTTCTTGCTACCACACATAGTAAAAGCTTAACTAATGCCTGTGGGTTACACATGAACCAGAGCATTGCGGTCACTGAGGAGCCTGAAACAGGGCACATTTCTGTCCTTTGAAAAGAAGTTTTATTTTTTGGAAGAATCCCGTGAAGTCAGATCTGATGAGTGAAGTAGGCCAGAGAGCGGATGCTAACACTCCAGGCTTGTTTTGGAAGGGCTTCGAACGTGGACTCTGGGAACATCTTTTAAAAGAAATATTTTGATGATTGTATTTTAATATATTGATTTTCTTTGTCATACTCTCTATTTTGTTTTATGCATTTAAAACCAGGATTCTTAGGAGGGATCCACCATAGGTTTTCCTGGACTGCTGCCCACAAAAAAGATGAAAAACCCTCCCTCCAAAGCAAAGAGATGGATTTTCTTGTATGCCCCATCAGGTTCTTTCAGAAGAGAAGTCTTCCCAATGTTTTGTGTCATGGCAGCCCAGTGACATAACTAGTTCTCTCCCCAAGGTCCCCACAGTCCAGAGACGAGGGGAGCAGACAGCCCCCCAAAACAGCCGTCTTATTTTGGAATTGTTACATAAAAGGTGTTTTATGCCTATAGAATCTTCTATTACAGTTATTATAAATTAGAAACTGATCATCTGTGTTGAAACTCACATAACCAATGCGAATGCTTCAATTAGACCTCTTTTCTACATAATTTATATGGCTTTGTGTTGCAAGAAACATTTTTTGTATGCCATCTCTGATGTCTAATAAGGGCCCCGTCACATTTTGAATCTGTTCAAATTCAGTTTTTAGATTTCCAAATGGAAATGATGAATCATTATGAAATTGAGAGTTTGAATGTGCAAATGTCAGAGTGTGTGCTCATGGGCAGGGGGAGGGGCATGACTTTTATATGCAAATATTCTAGGCATGTTCTGTGACTATTTCTTTAAGTGACTCACAACTTTTACTAAATGCTTTTTGATTTATAATATAAATAACTTTGTTATGCTTACAAGGACTTATGCTTCTATCTTTAAGACATCTAAAAAAGTCTTATTTACCATGACTGAAGCCAATGCAGTTGTCAAAACAGCTCTTTAAAAGACTGATGCATTTGGCCATATTTCTGTGCCAGCTGCGTCTTGTTTTTAAATCTCTCCTTCTGGTTTTCAGGACCTGTTGGCTGTTGGTTATGGGCAGTTCGGCTTTAGAGAGCAGAAGAGAGGACTGGCTTGCTGTTGGTCACTCAAGAATCCTATGGTAAAACCAAGGGCGAGAAGAGCATTTTTAAATTTGCTTTATTAGAACTTGACATTATTCCTATATCTAAGAGATTACAAATGGAGATTTCCCTACATTCATTTTCTGTGGATCCAATCTTTAATAGTTGCCATACATTTATCATTTTTCACGAAGTTCACTGTTTATTTCTCCTGATCTGTGCTAATTGTGGAAGTCAAATGGAGCCATTGAAAGTCCTGTTTCTTTTGTGCTTGGGCTGCTCTGGATCTCTTGTTTTCTAGTCTTCCTGCCCTGACTCAGTAATCCATTTGGTACAGCTGCTTAGTGATATGGCAGATCCAGGAAATGACTTTAGGTTTCCTGAATTTGTCAAAAAGTGTCCTGGGATTTGGCAGGGAAGAACCCCAGTCGCTTCCAGCTGAGCCTGGCTAGTGCATCATTTGATCAGGATTTTTAGCTATGCAACAAACCCTTTACCCTCTGTTTCCTCATCCACAAAGTGGTGATAACAGTGACACCAGTAGAGTGCTAACACAGCTCTGGCATATAGTAGGCACTCTATAAATGCTTATTCTCTTTCCCCTCTTGTTGTTATTATGAAATAAGGATGAAATATGGTTATCATAATGCTAAAATATTTATTTAACAAAAGAGTCCACAGACCTCAGGTTAAGAATATGTACACTATGGGATTCACAAGGCAAAAGGATTTTCCAGAGATGGTGAGGTGCTCCAGACCCTCCTGTTTAAGCATGACAGCATCCCGATCACATGAAGCCCCACAGGATCTCTTCAGGGTTGTTGTGTTTGTATTTTGTTCTCAAAGGGATCACATGACTTGCAGTTGACTTTGATTTGAGTGAGGGAGGACTCCGATGTGTTGGTCCTAACCATCCACACAGGAAAAACCAAATGGATGGATAATATCCGTTATCAGGCTGTCATGGTTGGATGGTCAGATCTTAGCAAGTGAACACACCCACCCATACCCTGAGGACAAGCGTCTTATAGGCCCAGTGAGCTGGGCCCAGAATTACATAGGAACAAAGATCGGGCTGTGTTTTATTTGGGAGATTGTCCTGCTCTTTTAAAAGCCACCACGAGCGTATTTATTACTGCACCCATTCATGTCATGCATGAAAATAAGATGATGGGATCATTCTTTTTGACGTCAATTTTCTTTTTGCCTCTATCTTAGCAAACAGCTTCCATACAGGGAAGGAAAGTAGCATTTACTTCTTATCAGAGCAGTCAGTCAGTCAATAAACATTTATTCAGCACCTACTACATACCAGGTACTGTGCTAAGCACTGGGGATACAGAAAAAGGTAAACAAGGGTCACTGCCCTCAAGAAGCCCATGGTCTCTTTGGGGAGAAGCCATGCAAGTGACTGTGTACAAACCAGCCTGATCAGTAGAGGGAAGGTGGCAGCCCTAAGGGGACCAGTACAGGCTTCTTCTAGAAGGCAGGACCTAGAGAGAAGCCAGGGAAGCCGGACAGTGGAGACGAGGCAGGTGACCAGGACCCACATGGAAGGAGCTGGCGGAAATGCTGCTGAGGACTAGTGGGCCCATGTGGGGGATGGTGAGACAGAGGTGTTAGTGAGCATGCTGGCTTCTCTGCACGGGTCACCTCTCCAAATCCCTGTTTGCAGCCTTCGTGCCAGGCCTCTTCACTACAGCCCCTCTGTGGTGACAAGCCCCCACTGCTTTTCTCCTCCATCCCCCATGGCTAGCTCTCCTCCCTGGAGCATGCTCACTGCTCACCTCCACTTCAGGGGATCCCTGGGTTCCTTCAGGGTTCCACCGAAGCTCCACCTTCTCCAGGACTGCTCAGCTGCTTGTTCCCCACATCCATCCCCACCATCTTTTATCGGTTTTATCTCTGGCTGTACCTGTTGTCTCCTCCAGTGTCTCCAGGGCATCATCCCTTCACTCTTGTATTTCTACCCCCAGTGGCTGACACATAGTAGGTACTTCATAAATGCTTTATGACTGGTTGACTTGCAATAGGAAGAAGGTTATTACTTTGATTTACAGGAAGCTTGTGATAATGGTAGGGGTAGTTAAGGCATAATGGGGGTAAGGACATATCTTTGAGGTAAGCTCTAGACTTTCATTTCAGAAAACCTAGGACCCTAGCTGGGAGGGTGTGCCTGGGAAAGACAGTGAGCTCTGTTTTGGACATGTTGAGTTTGAGATGCCTGTGGAATATCTCATTCAAAACAGACCATTGATAACATGAGGAAAAAGATATTTTCACAGTTTAGAAATTTGCAAAATTATAAAATTCACAAATTTTAGAAACATACCTAGAATGACTTGACAAATGCTGGTTAGTGAATGGAATGGAATACTCTTGTGCTGCAAGACTGAGGAAAAAGATGATTTCAAAGAGACGGGGAAAGACTTGTGTGAACTTGTGTTTAACCAGAAAAATAGTTCATTCCATACCCTGATATTATAAAAGCAAACCATTGGAAGACTTGTATAGATTGATGACGAATGAAATGAGCAGAGCCAGGAGAGTACTTTAGGTAATAATAACAACACTGAAAAAATAGCTTTAAAGGTTGGGAGAACTCTGTTCAATACAGTGATCCTCCATGATGCTAGAGGGTCAATGGTGACGCACGCTATCCACCTCCTAACAGAGAGGCCATGGATTCAGTGTGCAGAATGAAGCATTTCATTTGTTTTGTTTTTTTAACACATTCCATGAAGGGATTTGTTTTGCCTGACTGTTCATACTTCTTAGAAGGAATTACTCTTTTTCTCCCTTCTTCACTTTTCCCCTTCCTTCCTTCCTTCCTTCCTTCCTTCCTTCCTTCCTTCCTTCCTTCCTTCCTTCCTTCCTCCCTTCCTTCCTCCCTTCTTTCTCTATTTTTCTTTTGTTATTTTTATAGGAAGAAAAAAAATAGATTTTGCTAATTTTAAAAGTGTTTTTAAAAATTATAGCAATTGCTCACCTACCAATTTTTAAAATTCAGGTAGTAGTTGAGTGATAAGACAATACAACTATCTTAACCACAGCCTTGTTTTCTTTTGCTCAGTGGCCAGAACGTGTTTATACGAGTCTCCATGGGGTGACATCTGTGGATTTCTCAATAGTATCCCCGAACCTTCTGGCTGTTGGATTTTACAATGGTACCGTGGCCATCTACAATGTGCAGAGCAACAGTAGTGTTCCCGTCCTGGACAGTAGGTGAGATTCCAGGCAGAGCTTACTCTTGGTATAAAGAACAGGTGAAGTCTGCTCTGCCCTCATTCAAATGTAAGAGTCAGCATTTAGGCTCCTCGTTAGAGGATGAGCTCAGGGGCTGGGGAGGCATTCAGGGGTAACAGCACATTCGATGTTTCACTGCCAAACCTTAGCACTAAGCTAAAGAAATCGAAGGCAGCAGGTAGCCCTCACTGTCAGTGTCTCATTGAGTTAGATGGCTGCTAAGGCTAGATTGCAAAGTGACCTGAGAATGAGGATTTTGAGCTTGATAGAATAATTTCTGCCTTGATGAACTTATTCATCGGAATGCATCTGGAGAAAATGGCATGAGAAGAAGAAATACAGCAAACCCCACCCCGCCCCTGAGGAAACTCTCCAGAAGAGATCTAGAAAACGTACCAGGCTGGATTCTGATCCGGAAATCGAAGAAAAAGTAATAAGGAGTCATTTTAGCCAGGCCAGGCCAGCACAGGGAGAGAGACAAAGAGGTCTGTGAGCGCTGGGAATGGGTCCGACCAGGTGCAACGCTGAGGAGCAAACACCAGCACCCAGGCAGTGACCGTGCACCAGGGCAGCAGGGCCCCAGATGTGGCATAGCAAGGCTTAGGCTCAGGGCCAGTGCAGGGACAGGGGCCAGAGGGCAGCTCTGCCAGCCATTACCTCAGGTGTACAGTCAGGAATAGTAACTTGCTCAGCAAAATTGAGTATAATCCTACAGGGGGAAAATGAAACTTTAATGGAGAGGGGACTTCCAAGCGTCCCTAATGAAGGGAACAGAGCTTCAGAGAAATACTGAAGCTGCAAAACAGGAGCTAAGAAAACAATTAAAAAGTAAAACTGGATGAACGATATCCTAAAGGACTAAACAAGGACAAGCTGTGGATATTCACATAGGGGAAGATGAGAGCTGTGTCCCCTTTGAGCTGTCAGCATCAGGGGCCTTAGAGGGAATCTCATTAGACCGAAAGCCTGGCAGAGGCTCTGTCATGGGTGGGTGATTGTAAAACAGAATAGAAAAGGAGGTGAAGAAGAATGCTTGGAGGAAGGGGAAGGAAGATGAGGGAGAATCATCTCATATAAGTGGGGTGCACAAGTGGAAGTCTATGCAGACAAGGAGGAAGGCGTGGGGGACTGAGTGATGCTTGGATCTCACTCTCATCTCAACTGGTTAAAAGAATGAAGAATAAGTACATAGAGATGGATACAGAAATATACATTCACTCCACAGGAAAATAGGATGGAAAGGGGAAAGGGGTGATTGAAGGAGGGATGAAACAAAACAAATCTCTAACCAAAGTAAGCTCTAAGGACAAACTGCACACAAATACACAGAGAACTTTTTGAGATAGCGAAGTATTGGAATCTGACTGGGGGCTCATCAGTTGGGAAGGGGCTGAATAAGTTATGGTATTTAAATGTGATGGGATACTTTTGTGCTATAAGAAATGATGATGCGGATGGTTGCAAAGAAACCTGGGAAAACTTCTATAAACTAGTGTAAAGTGAGGTGAACAGCACCAGAGCAAGTGTGTATGTGCATGTATATTCATATGCATATATGCACATACACATACATTTAAAATATTGTAATTTTGTAATGTAATTTATTAATAATTTTGTAAAGACAAACACACACTAAACATACATACATATATACATACATACATGTATATGTGTATTTTTTGGACATGGACAATGTGAACATTTGTTTTGCTTCACTCTGCATGTTTGCAGTAGGTTTTATTTTTCTTTAACTCTCAATTTGTGTGCCAGGGAAGAGGGCGGGGAGGTAGAGGGAGAGAAGACCGGTTTTTGCTGATTGAAAAAAAATAAAATGTAATTAAAAAAAAAACATAGCAAGTTCACTCACTAGAATGGCAAAGCATATATATTAAAAAAAGACAAAATTCACCATGAGTCATGGAAGCAGTCATACTTATGTCACGCTGCTGATAGCATGATAGACCAGTGTAAACATTTCTGAGAATCATGTGTGGGGGCGGCCAGGTGGCTCAGCGAGTAAGAGCACTGGCTCCAGTGTTGGGATGACCTGGAGATCGAATCCTGGGCTCAGACACTCAGCACCACACCCAGAAATAACTGGCCGTGTAACCTTGAGCAAGTTACTTAACCCCGATTGCTTCAAAATAAAAAAAAAGAATCATGTGTGATATTGAATAAGAGTAATAAAACCAAGCATACATGTTGAATCAGCAATTCCTTTGTGAGTACACTTCTACAGACATGTGAAGCCCAAAAACATGAATCTGAACACAGATACTTTTAGCCGTTTTGTTTGCAATAGTAAAACCCTGGAAACAAGGTCTGTGCCTCCCACTGGGAAGATGGCAGACTTGGTCATGGCATGGGGAGGCTGAGGGAAATCAGCAGCACCAGATGGAAGAAGAAAAAAGAAGGAAAACAGGGCCAAATCTGAGAGAATTTCTGACCTGGCTGGAAAGTGGCATAAGGCACCTTCTTTCTTTTTTGGTGCTACCTTGGTTCAGCCTGGGGGATCGAGGAAGGATTTTATCCCTTATTTTGTACATTTGTTTGATTGTTTTGTGGAAAGTTACTGCATTTCTTTTAAACATGTAATGGTTAACTCATTACATTTCACCTTCTGGAACGCTCTTCTCCAAAGCCTCATCAGGACCTGGAGGTGATTTAGCATTTGGCCAGCATTAAGCAGTTATTATGCGCCAAGCTCTGGCCCTCGGGTTATGATCTTTAATAAAAATGTGAGAAATGGGCAGGTCATTCAATCCTAAGCTGCAGCTGCATCCTCTTTAGAAGGTGAGAAATTCATGCACCGGCCATCCTGGGAAAGAAGTGCTTATAGGTCACCAGGGGAGTCCTGATCCGGTGTTAAGATCCAGAGAACTTCCAGGCCTTCCAGACCGGGCCCACCCGTTGGCCTGCTGGTAACCAATGGGCAGTGGTTTCTTATTTAGATCCCATGAGTAGAGGTATTGCGTAGTTCTGCAATGCCATGATAACTGGGGATCACCAGGCCTGTGGGTCGAGTACTCAGTCCGTAACTAACTCCCGGAATCCATGAACGCCGAGGATGTTCTGTACCATCCGAAATCTCTGTATTTTTACCACATCACCCACCACATGGCTAGGGTCAGCAGCATCATGGCCTCACCAAGGACATTAATAAAAAGTAACTCCTCTGAAGATCCAGGGTGGCAGTTACTTAATTCTGTATAATACAGCATTGGCTTATCTTCAACTAGCAGTTCTTAGAATCTTGGGGTGAAGAGTCAGGAGACCAGATTCTAGTTATGGGATTGCTAACAACTTGCAGTGACCGTGGGCCTCATTTTCCCATCTGTAAAAAGGAGGATAGTATTTGTCCTACCTGCCTCACAGGGTTATTGTAAGGGTAAAATAAAATACTTCATCTAGATGTGCTGTCTACATAGGGCATCATACCCTTACATGTGGGTACTCTGCTCAAAGGAATGTGATTTTTTATTGCTGGCTAGATTTATTTTTTATGAATTATTTCTTAAACCCAAATGTCTCTGGCTCTCATTGACTGGCCAACAGTAGGTCCCAGGCCGAGCCTCACTTGGTCATTGTTTGGATTCTGATGGCTTAGAGTGTTTGTAAATAGCAGTTGTTTCTGTTTTGGCCAAAAACTCTGATTGTCTTCCCCTCCTGGATTGATTTTGGCTCTTTTTTGGCTAGGTAAAAGAGGCCATTCTTTGCCTCATTTCTTACCTAGCCGTAATCACTGAATGGGTGTTGCCTTAGTCAGACTGAGACCTGGGGAAGACCTTAGCCTAAAAAGGTGAAGGTCTCCCACTGTGCCTATGATCATCTCTGTCATCCTGATCTTGCCACTGGATGCAGATGGCTCTGGAGGAGAGAGTGAGGCTGGTGACTCTGAACAGCCCTTCCTCACTTAAATCCAAATTTACTCTTAAGTCATGACCTCTCCTTCCTGATGTCATTGGTCCTCTAAACAACAACAAAGTGCCAGGGATTCTGCTAAAGCCTGGGAAAAGAAATAGCAGCAAAGAAGAAAGACAATCCTTTCCCTCAAGGTGCTTATGTTGTAGTGGGGAACACAGCAGAAAAGGGAGCTAAAAGGGTAGGGAGAGGAAGGAGAAGGGCGGGGAATAGGGGAGAAGACTGGAGCATCAGAAGCAGAGCTCAGAGAGGGATGAAGAAGGTGTGCACATGACTGGCTGTACCACTTCTTTAAAAGGGACAGTGTAGGAGGAGGAATTGGCCAATCAGAGAAAGGGACCTTGGGAGTGGAGTGAGCTTTTAGGGTGAGAGTGAGTCAATTAAATTCAGAGAGGCTCAGCAGCCCCAAACTAGCTACCAGCTGATGATTTCTTTAAAAAGGGCCATGTAACCCATGAAGACCTAATAAGGAGAGGTTGCAATCTGCCTTGGTAGGGGACCTCTTGCCCCATTGCTCCTATTGAAATCATGGCTCCCTGAATTATGTCCATTTTCAAAATAGAAGCTAAAGAAAGTAGGGAAATAGGATTGGG
>NW_027185852.1:8783314-8789489 GCF_028583685.1 Petaurus breviceps papuanus
TTTTCAAAATAGAAGCTAAAGAAAGTAGGGAAATAGGATTGGGGATGGATGTCACAAAGTCCTCACTATTCCCAATCTTCACAGTATTTTTCTGTAAAACACTGCTTTCTAATTTAAGTGGGACCGTGCCCTCCAGATTGCTACAATGACCACATGTCCTCCAGGCTAACTTATTACTGCTGTAGACCTCTTACATTTGCTCTATTCTCTTCTTTTAGTGAATCTAATCATAAGCACGTTGGACCAATTTGGCAAGTTCAATGGGTAGAGCAGGACAAAGGAACTACAGGTGAAGAAAAAAAGGAAATACTCGTCACTGTTGGGGCTGATGGAAGAATCTCCAAGTGGGTTATACAGAAAGGATTGATTTGTCATGGTAAAAGGAATTTTATTGTTCTTACGTAGACTAAGCCCCAAATTACTAGTCTGTAAACTGAGCTCAAAATGACTGCATTTGGCACTGAGATCTCTTTTATAAAGCACCCAGATGTGGTTCGCTGAAACTTAGCACTGTCATTTAAACTTAGCCGCTTGTTAAAAATGAGAATTGTATGTTAGTGTGTCCAAAGCACAGGCAGGATATTTCAGTCTTTGACATAGTAACTGACATTTTCATATTATTTTCTTCTACATTTTTATTGATGGATTGTAACACATTATAAACGCACAAATCACCCAGCATACTTCCTGGAAACTAAGCTAAGCAGGTACACAAAATAGTGTTTATGACTTCCAGCACGTAGAACTGAGCACTTTGGGGTAACTTATTTGTTGGCTGATTGATTGAAAAGAGCAGGAGAGGTGTGTGCCAGTGTGAACAAAGGGTCCCTAGAATTGTGACAGGCCCTGGAAGAGACTTCAGACCATCTGGGCCACCTGTACCCAGAATGAGGCCCCACTGTAACAACTCCAACAATCAGTTCTTTGTTCTCTGCTTAAAGCTCTCCAAAGAAGGGGAAGCCGCCACCTCCAGAGGCAGCCCCATCTCCAGCTCAGCTTGTTGGGTCTAGAGTAACTTCTGTGAAACTTCCACTCTGCTCCTGCTTCTGCTCCCTTGGGACTCCCCCCTTTGTGCCACGCGTCAGCCCCTCAAATACGTGGACAGCTCTCATGGCCTGGTTGTCTCTTCTTCTCTGGGCTTCACACACCCAGTTTCTTCAATAGATTCTCTTATGTCATGGACCCTTCATGTCATGTCAAGGCCCTTCCCCATCCCGGTCACCACCTCTGGATGTTCCCCAGTTTATCATTAAGCCATATCTCCCATAACTGAAAACAGTAGTCCAGATGAGGTCTGACAAGGGCAGAGTAAAGAATGGAACCTATGTTCCTCTTAATTCAACCTAAGATCATGTTAATATTTGTCCATTATCTTTAACCTGAGCTTTGTTGCTATTTAATATCTTCATTTATATAGTCATGAACTTTTCTGTTTGATCTGCTTTCTCCATTTTGTGTTTTTTTAAAATAAAGATTTGATGAAATTGAGGAGAACATCAGATGAAAAGCAAAAAAAACAAAATGAGAGAGAGAAGAAAGGTGAAGCTTTGATTTCTCGGCAGGCTCCTGGAATGTGTTTCGCTTTTCACCCCAGGGTAGGATTCCTCAATCTGTTTTTATAGACGTTTGCAGTTATATATGAAATTATTTGAAGAATGAAAGAATATGTATGTCAGTAACATAATTAACAAAATCATTTACCAGACTCGGGTGGATGGAGTACCCAAGGACCCAGCTATGCTTCCCTTCTTCCCTTTCTCTTTGTGATGGGGAAAGTGTGTATGTGCCTGAGTATTAAAACAAAGATTCCATAATCTCCTTCTTTGGCTTTCTGTACTAATGTCTGTAGCCCTGAGCAGTGCGACCAAGCTTAATACCAACAAAATCACACCATGGTAATTAGCTAGACTTTAGCCAAAGTTGAAGACTACAAAAATCAGGATAACTTCCTAAACTCCTGGTAATTATAGACCAGAAACAAGTCAAGAGAGTAAATAATGAATGCTGCTCCCTCTCTCCCTCTGTCCTCCTCTCTCTCCTTCCCTCCTTTTCTCTCTCTTTCCTTCCCTCTCTCTCTCTCTCCCTCCCTCCCTCTCTCCCCCTTCCCCCTTCCCCCCCCCCCCCCTCCCCCCTCTCTCCCTCTCTCTCTCTCTCTCTCCCCCTCTCTCCCCCCTCTCTTTTCTTCCCTCCCTTCCTCTTTCTCTCTCTCCCTCCCTCTCTCTCTTCCTCTTCCTATATATTTCTCCATGGATCCATTGAAGATGGACCTCTTCTCCCCAGCTCATCTTCAGACAACCTAATTCTCCCACGTTGAGCTGGTACATTTACCTCCTTGGGTCTCCGTTTGCTTCTGTAAAATGAGGAAGTTGGACTGGATGACCTTTGAGGTTCTTCTACCTCTTGACCTGTGACCCTTACAATGATCCCATTCTTCTAGTCTTAGAAAGATATCTGGAGCCCCAAGAGGTTCCTGTGACTTTTTAAGGGTCACACAATCAGCATGTGGTAGAGGCACGTCCAGTGGAGCTAAATTATCAGATGACCAGAATTGGTCACAGTGACTCAAAAAATTGTTTTCTAAAGTGTGGAGGGCTCACCCATTCTGATGAAATCACAGATTTTCTGAAATTCTGAGAAAGTACTTTTGGAATCAGGGAAAACTCAGTTTCTATGCATGAACATAGAATATAGAGTATCTTCAGTCTGTGCTTTTCTTAAGAAGGGAATGTTCTCACTGGAAAATCAGCAATCCTACTTGTATGTATTTTGTGTTTGATCATTTTTATTCAATTAAGCATGATCTTATGGTATTTTATATTTGGAGATTTCAAAATGTGTGTGTGTATGATTGGAATCATTCAGATGAATGAAGGTCATGCCCACAATACTCACCCATACTGGGTGGACCACTTCTAGCCCTTTATTTGTATCCAGGCATGTTCACCAAGAACAAATATTTACACTACATAGATGTCTATCTATTTAAGGATAGACTGCTCTATTAAAACTTTACTGCTGTCATTTGGGGAAGTCACAGTTGAGTGGGTTGTGCTGTATCCATCAATAGCTAGGAAACCAGAGTTGGTTTAATAGGGATATCAGTACTACCTAGGGAAGACTGGGACCCTTCATTTTTCTCTGCCTCTAATTCAGACCTGATATGGATTAGCGGGAATGTGCATACTTGCTCTCTCTTTGCTCTTGCCTTAGTGATCTATGATCTGGTTCAATACTCCACATACCCTGTCTTGGACCTAGACCTTTAACTTTTTTAAGCTCTAGATTCTAGCTTCCATGTGAACGCTTTTTTGTAACGGATCACATGCAGCCAGAACCGTAGAAGCTACCATGTCTTTTAACCAGTTAATGCCAGAGCTGGGGTGCCAGGAAAACATTCAGAAGCAGCAGAGAATGAACCCTCTGCACCAAGATGCTTATCATTATGCTATGGACATTAGCAAAGAACTCAAAACAAATGCTGTGCCCGGAGATTAGGAATGACTAGAGGGAATGCAGGCTGTCAAATGGAATAATATATTGCCTTAAGTCATGAGAAATATGAAGGATTCCTAGGAACATAGGAAAACGTCTAGGATATTATATATGTGGAACAATAACCCTCAAAGCGGCACATTCCCAATGGCTGTGCCTATGCAAAAACCAAGCCCACCGAAACCAGGAGAAGAGACGAGAGGGCTAGGTACTGATGAGTGGTCATTGATGCTGATATGGGTAAGTTCTTTGTTAATGGTCAAGCTATTTGAAGAGAAGATTTTTCAACAGTATTTTTAGTTTCTTTTATTGAAGTTCTACTCTGAAGCCTCATCACGGTGTAAACATGACCATGCATTATCTAAAAATATTTTTTAAAAACAAAAATTTATTTTCTTTCCCTCCCACTTACTCCTGCCCTCCCTGCTCCCCACTGAAAAGAAAAGCAGCAACACTTTTGACAAATATGCATAGCCAAGCGGAAGCAAACGAGACTCTGGGGTTGTGAAGGCGAGGCAGCGGGAGAACAAGGTTGTCCTGAGCCCCAAAGGCTCCGAGCGAGGCCTGTCTCTTGTGCGAGGATGCGATTGAAGGCAAGCTTCTTGAGGGCAGGCAGGGATGTTTCCATCTTGTCATGGTATTACCATGCCTCACACACATTCTAGGTGTTTGAGAAATAGTTGTTGAATTGAATTTTGCTCAAGACTTACTAAGTTCAGAGAGATTCATTGACATTTGGAGGTGAATTTGGAGGCCATACGTAGCAGCTTTCAGAGACCAGCTCCCAAGTTAGAGAGGGACTTGGGCCAGCCTCCGTTGATCAGGAGAGTAGCTACCCTCATAACCCCTTGAAGGACTGATGAATTAGGAGTCTCTAGTAGATTTTACTGTGCAGCCTACTGGCCTAGCCTTCTTTAGCTTGGCTTATGGTGGTCAGGGGTCCAGGATAGTGTGCTGCTGGTAGATCTGTTTTACTCTCCCATTGTAGGACACACACATCTATCTGGCTGGTACAGAAGAGGGACACATCCATAAGTGCTCATGTTCCCATAATGAGCAGTACTTGGACACCTACAAAGGTCACAAGGTGAGTTAAGTGATGTCAGTGTAAAAGTGTAACATGTGCAATCAGCCGTGTGAAAGGAAGCCTCCTGTCCCACTGACACACTCACACCTCCCTAACCCTGCAAGAGCGCCTCCTTCCCCAGGGGCGACTCCTGCTCAGCTTCCAGCTGAGCTCCTGGGCCTCGCTGGCTGCTTTTTAAGCCCAGAATTCCAGGTGTTTTGTGATCTCATCCCATGTGCCTGTCAATAGTGCAGGTCTTGATTCGTCTTGGGAGACACTTGACCTTGTACCCCTGGAAATCTGCCCCAGCTGCTCCACCCAGCACACTTTGGGCCTTCCTTTAGCAGTCTCGGCATTGTGTAGTGCCCAGGGGAGCATATGTCCATGTCTGGGGAGGCAGAGTAGTGCCAGACTGGGAAGGTCCTCGAATGCCAGGAGAGGCTCTGAAGTTGCTTTGTTAGAACTGAACCCAGCACTCTAGTCCATCAATGTCTTGTTGAATGGTCCATGTACCATCTGCAGACTGGATGAGCATGCTGTCTCCCTTTATCCAAATGAACGACCAGTCTTCACACCACAGTGCAGGGCCAAGTCGACTTCCCTGGGCCACTCTGCTGGAAACCACGTGGTGAGCTGACATGGAAGATGAGATGGTGGTGTGTCCATTGTGTCCATGGCCTGATACTCAATGTAAAGTCTACTGAAACAGACTCATCTCTTACTTCTCTTGTGCATGTGTCTGCAGAGATTTCTTCTTTACTTCATTAAGAGTTGAGAAATGCCTTCATTTATTTGTACTGTTTTGCTTCTGATTTTATTCCCGTGTTAGCTTTCTCACACTTTCCCCTAGGTTTTCTTTGCTTCTTTCTAGCCCTAAGCTGGGAGGGTTGGAGGTGGGGAGGGGGACGTATCCAGTCTATCCATCACCTGCCAGGCCTGTGGTCAAACAGCATCATTGGGACTACCAGTGATCAGGCACAGCTTTTCTGTTGTTTCTTCTCCAGTTCAGTCACTGCAGGATTCCTAAATCTGGGCCTTTGCTCTGGCTTTAGTCTCCCCAGATGCTCCCCTCCCTGCCCCTGTTCCTAGCCCCTGATGGTAACCATGTATCCCCAAATAATCCTTATTCAAGAAAAGAAAGTATGCTTTAAGAAGGCTTTTATGTTATGTCTGAGGCTCCTTTGGTTCAGAAAACCCGTTCCCTACACCTATCGAGTACCCCCACTAATCTGTGTATATGCATCAGAAAATCACTAGTTATGGCCGAATGTAATATTAGCAAGGAGCTCATCGAGAGTAAGGAACAACCTGGAGAGCAGCTGGTGGAAGGGAAGCTTGATGGGAGCAAGATAAAGGAGAGTTTACCCAAGAAGCAGCGGGGGAGGGGAGAGAGAGACAGAGAGACAGACAGACAGCGAGACAGAGACAGAGAGAGGGAGAGACAGAGAGGGAGAGAGGGAGACAGAGACAGAGAGAGGGAGACAGAGACAGAGAGAGAGAGAGAGGGAGACAGACAGAGACAGAGATGGAGAGGAGACAGAGACAGAGAGAGACAGACAGAGACAGAGATGGAGAGAGGGAGACAGAGACAGAGAGAGACAGAGATGGAGAGAGAGA
>NW_027185852.1:8789889-8873535 GCF_028583685.1 Petaurus breviceps papuanus
TTCCTTCCTTCCTTCCTTCCTTCCTTCCTTCCTTCCTTCCTTTCTTTTCTTCCTTTCTTTTCTTTCCTCCTTCCTTTTGTCTCTCCCTCTCCCCTTCCTTCCATTTCTGTGGCCAGTGGCTATTCCTAGATGACCATTTGCAGGGGTTCATATAAGTTGGGGACTATTTGTGTTGGTATTGGACTGTATTTATTTCATTTCTAGGGTCCTGTGTACAGGATAGCATGGAACCCGTTTTGCTATGAAGCATTCCTAAGCTGCTCTGCAGACTGGGGTGTGAATCTGTGGCAACAGGACAACTTTAAGCCATATTTAAGTTTTTATACGACTACTCATGTGATTTATGATATTGCCTGGTCTCCAAAGTCATCCTACATTTTTGCAGCAGCAAATGAACATAGAGTTGAGATCTGGGACCTCCACTGCAGTATGTGAGTGTGTTTTTCTTGACTTGAGAATGTTTTCAGTACTAATGAATTCCTTAGGACCATGTAACAGTTTTCTTAATAAGACAGCTTTGTTTTTGAGCTATAGGACCATTACCTTTAAAGTCAAATTCTGAATATGTGTAGAGGGTGGAGGACAAGAATGCACAAAAGAGCTACCCAAGAAAGATCTCAGCATCACCAATAACCAAGATGGTGTGGTTACTAGACCCCAAGAAAGATCTCAGTGTCACCAGTAACCACAGTGATGTGGTTATCCAGATATCCTGGAGAATGAAGTCAAGTAGGCCTCAGGAAGCATTGCTAACACTAAGGCTTATAGAGGTGGTAGGACTTGAGCTGAACTATTTACACTCTCAAAGGTGTGTAATGGGAATGCAAATTTGGAAGATCTTCCCTGCCCCTAGGCTAAAGTGCACCTGAAGCCTGGGGTGGGAGGCTTGTTTTTCAGGAGATACTTTTTGATTGGCCAGTGGGTCCAAAAGGTTGTTACATTCTCTGAGCCAGGAGAAGGCTATATAAGCCCAGATGTGAGGCTTTGTTTTTGGGGCTCACTTTGAGAAGTGTTCTGTGATTTGATGAAACTCTGGGCTAGCCGTTGTCCAGAGCCCCCTGGCTTTGAAACCCAGATGTTGTTTGGTATGGATGTAATGGTTGGACAGTTTGGAAATCTGTCTACTTGATCTGTTTCTCTGACTTGATAATTCTGTCTGTATATTCTGAAGTTAGGGGTGCTGACCTCTTTCCCCTGAACTAGGAATACATGTTTGACTGATTAAAGTAAGCTTGTTAACCCATTTTGAGTTGCTTTCCTTTAACAAAGCAGATCTAAGAACCTGTGGTGGCAGACACCCTGAGGACACTTGGGGTGCTTGCTTCTTCAAGGTGCTGCTGTTAAAAGTGCTGCCCTCAATATGCAGAAACTTTGGAAAACTCAGCAGTGGCCGCTGGTTTAGAAAAGATCACTGTATGTCCCAATCCAAAAAAGGGAGATGCCAAGGAATGCTCAAACGATGGAACACTGGCACTCGTTTCACACTCCAGCAGTTTGTGCTCAAAATTCTGCAAGCTGGGCTTCAGCAGTACATGAACTGAGAATTACCAGAAGAGCAGGTTGGTTTTCAGAGGCAAAGAAAGGAGACCAGTGAGAGCACCGGCTAGGTGGCGCAGGGAGTAAAGCGCCGGCGCCGCAGCCAGGAGGACCCGAATTCTGTTCCGGCCTCAGACACTTAACAGAAAAACTAGCCGTGTAACCTTGGGCAAGTTACTTAACCCCATTTGCCCTCCAAAAGGCAACCCCCCCCCCAAACAACCATATTGCTATTAGTGCATATAATGTTTTGGGGTAGCAAGGTGGCTTAGTGAATAGAGCACCTGGAGTCAGGAGGACCTGGGTTCAAATATGGCCTCAGACACTCAACACTTAATATCCATGTGACCTTGGGCAAGTCACTTAACCCCAATTGCCTTGCCTTCCCCCCTCAAAAAAAAAAAAAGAAACTGGAGACCAAATTTCCAGCATTTGTTGGATTATGAAGAAAGCAAGGAAGTTCCAGAAAAATATCAGTCTGTTTTTTTAAGTACGTCAAAGCCTTTGACTCTAGATCACAACAAAATGTGGCCAGTCTTCAAAGAGATGGGAGGACTAGATCATGTTCCTTGTCTCCTGAGGAGCCTGTATGCAGGCCAAGAAGCCACAGCTGGAACCGAACACAGAGCAACTGATTGGTTTAAGATTGAAGAAGCAGCATGACCAGGATGTGTGTTTCTGTCTTATTTGTGTAGCTTACATGCAGAGTACGTCATGTAAGACGCCAGGGCGCCAGAAGGAGTATCAGCAACCTCAGATATGCGGATGACGCCACTCCGATGGCAGAAAGTGAGGAGGACCTATCAAGCCTCTTGATGAGGGAGAAAGAGGAGAGTGTCAGCTGGCTTGAAGCTTAACATTTGAAAAAACGAATATCTTGGCAACTGGTTCCATCACTTTCTGGCAAACAGAGGGAGAAGAAATGGAAGCAGTATCATATTTTATGTCCTTGGGCTCACAGACCAATGCAGATGATGACGGAAGCCTTGAAATCAAAAGACACTTGCTCCTTGGAGGGAAAGCTAAGGCCAATCTGGGCAGCCTACGTCACTTTGCCAACAAAGCTATAGTTTTTCCAGGAGTAATGTCACCCAGCTAATACACTGCGAAAATGGCCGTTTCGCTTTACCTTGGAGAAGGGTGGAATTTTGAAGCTTGGGATCCTCGAGGGAGGGTAGATTTAGGCAAAGCACCGCCTTGGGGACTTTTGGACAGACTAAAGATTAGCAAGGAATGGGAAAGAGGAGTGTGCCAGCACTGATAGAGGGATAAAATGGCAGAGATGATGACAGGACAGCAAGCACAAGCTGCTCACTTTGGGGCCTTTGGCATGAATACCACTGAGTTATGGAAAGGAGCTCTATTCTGAATCGATACACTATACAAAAAAAAGTTTTCTTCATTCCAGTAACTTATCCAGCTCTGTACAGGGCATTATACAATCTTCTTGGAGAGGGAGAAGGAGAAGATCCTGCCTTGAAGGATCTTACTATTTTGTAGGAGGGAAAAAAGCATGTCCATTGATAAATATGAAATGAATTTTAATATGTAGTCATAATAAGTATAAAGAACTGTCAGATCAGATTAGGAAGAAGTCACTTCCAGACAAGAAGGCTTAATGAGGAAGAGAGAACTTTAGCAGGGCATCGAAGAATGGGTATAGGTAAAGATGGGGGTGGAAAGCAGAATGCCAGAAGGAGGGTATTCCAGGGACGGGGTCACGTGGGAGTAAATGCATGTCACTGTGAGCTTTTAACTTCACTCAGTTAATGCTTTTTTCTTGCAGTTTGGATCCTATCATCGTGAATGTGGCTAACCCAGGAGTGAAGTTTACAACCGTCCTCTTTGCTAAAAATACCGACTGCATTTTAATTGGAGACAGTGAAGGACAAGTTGTCGTGTATGAATTGAAGAACATGCCGGTTTACTCAGAGAGCGGCCGGGTATGATCAGAATCAGAAAACACATGTAACTGACAATTGCAGATTCTCAACAGAAATGCCAGAGCTCTCAGAAGATGTTTCCTTTCCCTCCTCTTTCTGCACTTGGCATATCTGTTGATGAAATGTCCATTCTTGAGAGGCGCATCACGGCTTGTTCAAAGATTTTACAGATAATAATTTGGCAAGGTTGATCATTGTGTCTTCGGGCTTCAGCCTTCTCCTCACCATTGCCCAGCTAGAGGGAGAGGATCCTTATTCTGTTAGCTTTATTCTATACTCTTATTAGGGGTGGCTAGATGGTGCAGTAGAGTGCTAGGCCTAGAGTTAGGAAGACCTGAGTTCAAATGACACTAACCAGCTGTGTGACCCTGGGCAAGTCACCTAACCTTGTTTGCCTCAGTTTCCTCATCTGTAAAAAAAACTAGAGAAGGAAATGGCAAACCACTCCAATATCTTTTCCAAGAAAAAAAACACCCAAATGGTGTCACAAAGACACCCCTTAAAGGACTGAATAACAACATCCACTTTCAAAAATCCACAAGATTTCAAAAGTGAATTATTTCTTCAAACATTATTTTTAGTTAGATATTATTATTTGGGATAAGTGGGGCAAAATCATTTTTCAAATTTTCTTTGATTTCACAGGGTTTTTTTGGAGTGGGGAGGGCAGGGCAATTGGGATTAAGTGATTTGCCCAAGGTCACACAGCTAGTAAATGTGTCAAGTGTCTGAGGCTGGGTTTGAATTCAGGATCTCCTGACTCCTGGACCGGGGCTCTATTCACTATTCACAGTTTTTTTAAATGCTCTGATTTTTATATTTCTACTAAAAGCCATTTGTAAGAAAAGCCAAAATAAATCAGTTTTATTATTTTATTGTAGTTGATAGTATAACAAACCTTTTTATTTCTTATAAGAAAATTTAAATAACACACGAGAATGAGAACACATAAGATGGCCTACATCTTACATGGGCCTTTAAAAATGAGTTGCCCTGGACCATAAAAATGCCTGATCCAGAGAACTTCATAAAGCTGGGTTAGAGCTTCATGAGAAGTGGACAAATTTCAAAAATGCCTCCTTTGACTTGACTGCTGACTTTAATACCAGAATTTAATCTGGAGAATATCATATTAGAACCTTATTCTCATCCACTGTAAAAGAATTGTGATTGCTTCATTCAGTGAGGGCGTTCATAGCTGATAATATAATTTCATTGTTGTTCAGTCATGTCTGATTCTTTGTGACCCCATTTGGGGTTTTGTTTTTGGCAAAGACACTGGAGTGGTTTGCAGTTTCCTTCTTAAGATCATTTTACAGCTGAGGAAACAAGGGTTAAATGACTTGCCCAGGGACACACAACTAGTAAGGTCTGAGGCTGGATTTGAACTCAGGAAGATGAGTTTTCCTGACCCCAGGTCTGACTCTTTATCTGCAGCACTACCTAGATGCCTCTTCTAATGTCATGGCATTTTATCCCAAGTCAAGCATTTTTTAAGTGGTTACTACATGCCAAGCACTTTGCGGAGGCTCTAGGGATAAAAGACAAAAATGAAACCTTCCCTGCCTTCACAAAGCTTACTTTCTCAATGTGTTCACACAGAAGTACACACACACATATATATATATAAAACATACAAGATAATTTGGGGAGCCAAGGCACTAGTAGCTGGTCCAGAATCTGTAAATAGCATTTACCATAATTAAACTTATATAACATTATTGAGTTTGTCTGAGAATTTAGCACCCCAGGATAATTTCTTGTCAATTAGTAGAATCAGAGTTTTAGAGGTATTAAGGATCTTTCCTAAATAAACTACACATGTAATTTACTTACTCCTTCTCCTTCCCCCATCATTTTACAAATTAAGAAACCAATGCCTAGAGAAGGTTATGACTTTAACATACAGGGACATTCTTGCAAAATTATGTATCAAGCTTTATTAAAAGGAACATTTATAGCAAAGAATTAGTTTATGATGGAAAATGAAAATAATTGTTTTTTTTTAAACTCACCTTGACTAGTTGACATTTTCTATTCTTACTGGTTAACTATATGTATAGCACTACTCCATTACCTGTAAATGACGTTTTAGAAACAACTTCACTTAGATTTTTCTAGCATTGTAATTGTGTGCTTCGTTTTCTCTTTCTAGGAGGATGCCATTGACCTTTTACTTGGACCTGAGGCACACAGTGTTTAGTAATGTATTGATGCTGATACTTTTTATAAAGAGAAAGTAGACTGGGTTTTTACATCAAATAGCATCTATCTTCTGTGCCTTGGATTGATTCTTTGATTTTGGCCTTAGGCAGAATATTATCTGTATTTTTACTTTATAATTAATTTTAGAATAAATCAAATTGAAAGGCTTATTGGTATGTTTTTATGTGATTTAAGCTGATTATATAAAACACTATCAGAAGTTCTCCAGCTTTCTTGTGGAAACTTCCAGAGGATGGTAGTGAAATCACCTATCATTTAATTGGTATCATTTAACAACCCAAATTATATGGAAAATACTTTGACTTTAATAACATAACTTGACAATTTTTTTTAGATTCAAAACTTTGCTGTGTATTAACAGGGTAAAGAGTCCTAAGGGCACTGAATGAAGAATAAATTTTTCATCTAGTGTTTATGAAACTCTGATTGTTCCCCGAAGTACTTATGAATTAGGTTTCTCCCTGATTTTTAAAAATTAGTCTGGGCACTTGATTCCTCCACTTACTGGGGGTAGGAGTTTTCTCCTGGAATTGGTTAGGCTATAGTTCTTGGTTGGATTATGTGACAGTAGCTTCTTACAGATCACACTTGGTACTTGGGAAAAGCTATTCCAGAACATGTCAGACTAGCAGATTCTGGGCTAGGTGGCCTCACGGACCTGCTTTGTAACCCATCTGGCACAGATAAGCTTCTGGGCATCTGCTCACCAGCATGACCAAAGGCTGGTGCTGGGCTTGAGAGTCCAGACTGCAATGTGCTGAGAGGCAGGTCCAGAATAAATCAGATACAACTGGTATTGAGCTGGAGAACCCCTGTGATATTAGGTTCATTCTGAGGGTGATTCAGAGGATACCATTTGGCAGACCCTGGCTAGTCCATGGTGGACCTCAGTTTCCCTTTTTTAAGGGAGTCCTGGAATTGGCACAGCTTTCCAGGAATTCTCCAGGCCCCCAGACAGATTAGGACCTCACCTCACTAGGTAACCTCTGTAATGATCCCCAAGCAAGCCTGGGCAACCCATAACAGGGGTACTGGCTTTCTAACAAGACCCAGTGTTTGCTGTTCATGTGTGATGCTCATGGTAGCTTCTGTAAACAGCATTGTTTTTGATTTTGTTGAAACTTTGGATTTTACCAACCTCGGCATTGATGTGATCCTGGGGCATTTAAAAAAATCATATAACAACTTACCAAGTGGAGATGGAAAGACTGGACAGCAGTGATTCAGTAAATTCCCTGTGAAATGTTGGGTTCCATTAAGCATAGACTCAGTACAGCTTGAGAGCTCCCCCACTGTGCTCAGCTATTTCTGCCACAAACAATTATTAGTGTTGTTTATTCCTTCAGACTCATCTTTTAAACAAGCAGACAATTCACAAAAAAGTTGCTTTTGAGCTTTGTTAGGATAAGGCTTTTTAAAAAATCTCTTAGCAGTGTAGGTGGTGATTTGATTCTCTTTTGTGTTGTCTTAAAAGCCAGGCTTTTACAAGACTGCTGATAAATGAATAAAGTTTGAAATCTTGGCTCCTTCCTTGTCTGGAGTTTCATTGCATTTTTTATGTACGTGATTTTTCTGATCTTTAAATTTCTCAATAATTATGATCACTTTGCCCACCAAGGAATACTCTGGTCTAAAGAACACTGTCCTGGCCCCTCCCTCCCAAAGGCATGGTGGTACAAGTCTAAACAGTAGTGAGCATGGGTGAGGGAAAGTCTTTGGGACTCCATTTCCCATGCTGCTCATGGCCAAGAGAGCATCAGTCATTGGGTGGAACTCTATGGGTGTCGATTTCCAGAAGGCTGTCATTTTGCTGCCTTGCAGCGGCATCCTAAACAAGCCCTGTGATTGGTGGGGAGTCTTCTCAGAGGCAGTCAGTGTAAAAACTGGGCTGCTGTAGATGTATGAGGGTCGTGACTGTGGAGACGCCACAGGCTGTGGCTGCGACAGGGAAGGGCCCCTTTGGAGCAGAATGGCCAGGGAGTCCCAGAATCCAGGTGGACTGAACCGAGAGGCTCCTCAGTTCTCCTGGGATCGAGTCTGGACCTGTGACTTCATGACTGTAGGGAACTCCTTCCATGGGTGGAGACCAGCCCTTTCCCCACAGCTTAGTCTTGGAGAATTGCTTGCTGACAGGTAGTGACTTTCCCAAGTCATACAGCCAGCATGGGTCAGAAATAGGGCCTGAGCCCAGGTCTTCCTCATTCCAAGACCAGCTTTCTTTCCATTGCACCAGCTAGAACTTTTTCTGATGCTACATGGTCTTCCTTCCTTGAAAGGGCAAGTCTCAACTGCTTGGTCACAGACTCTTTTTTTTTTTTTTAACACTAATGATAATAATAGTTAGCATTTACTTAGGGTTTATAAGGTTTGCAGAATACACGTTATCTCATTTGATCCTCCCCACAACTCTGTTAAGGTGTCATAATTACATCCATTTCACAGAGCTGGAAACTGGGGCTAAAAAGGGTAAGTGACTTGTCTGAGATCATACAGCTACAAAGTGAGAAATGAATTTGAACTCAGATCTTCCCAGCTCCAAACCCTGTGCCCTATCCATTACGCCTTGTGAATGGACAATTCTGGTCCCTTATCCACAATCCATAGAAGACTAGAAGAAAGGAGACCGAATAAAACAATCCAAGATCAGTTTGCCATTCCCACACCTAAACCTGGAAAAACATAATCAGTGTCACCACAAGCTGCCAATTGAATAGCTGCCCTTTAGCTTTGGTTTGTCAGCTGCAGACTGTAAGAGTCTGAAGGAGGAAGATGTTAAGTTGGGGCAGAGGGGAAACAAATAATGATTTATCCAAGACCCGTGCCAACCGGCCCAAGTCCTCCTAACAACCAGCATCCCCCTGCCCTGATTCTCATGAGTGATGGAGCTAGACAGACTCAGTCTCCTGACAGGGAGAACATGGCCCTAAGACTTAGGTGTCTCTTGAGGAAGAGGCTTGGGAACCTCTGACATGTTACAAGGAGGCCTGACCTTGCAGCCCAGAGACTCATCCATCACCCAGACACAAGTCACTGCCCCCCAGAAATGAAGATCGGAATGATTCCTGAAGATTTTGCAAGATTTTGGTGAGGCCACATTTGAGTGGCAAGAAAAGAGATCTCAAGTGAGCCCTGGGTTGAATAGGCAGCTCACACAGGACTTTTTAAAATGGCCCAGATAACTACGTGGGGATTTTAGTGTGCCACAAACTCGGTAGAAGTCAATCGTGTTAAGATGGAAGTAAAAAAATACAATCTTGGACTGCAGGAAAAAGGAGTCACGGCTTTCAGGAATGGGGGGTGACAGCTCCTCTGTGCTCTTCCCCATGTGAGGTGAGGTGCTTAGTTCTGGGGACCAAGGATGCTGACAATCCAAAGGCTGTGCTGAGGAGGACAGCCCAGTGACAGCTGGGGGGCCTTTGGCTCCAGTCATGGGAGGCTCTGTTGAAGGACCTGGGAGGTTTAGCCTAGAAGAGAGGGTGGATATGGATGTGGATTTGGAGGAGGATGGGGCATGACATTGAAGGGCTGTCCTACAAGGGGAGGGTTAGACTTGTTCCGTCTTCCCCAAGGGCAGGGCCAACAGCAGGGGGTGGAAGACTCAGCTCTGAGCAGTGCAGTTTTCCTCCTCATGAGAGCTCTTGGACTTGACACTTTGTCAGGTGCATTATGGTGAAGATTCCTTTAGGATTGGATTCGATGGTCCCTTCCAACTCTCAGTCTGTGTTTCTATAAAGTGGACATTGGAATAACAAACCTGAAAATATATAGGCTTACCATGCTACATCCCTTAGGAATTTTATCTTTTAGACAGGGAATCACAGCTATCACTATTGGATATGTGGTTTGGGGATAGGCCCTGCTCCAAACAAACATTAACTTGTGGGAACTCAACTGAGTATGGGATTGGCCATGGTATGTAGGTGACAGAAGTTTCAGGCTGCCCTCTGGGTAGCCACTTGTCCATCCACAAGAGTGGGCCAGCCAAGGAATCAAAAAGGCCTTACCAGACAATCTAACCATGACTGGGGATGGCTTTGAGATTGGGTACCAAGTGGAGAGAGATAACAGAGTTTCCCAAAAAGGGAGGAATAGAAAGGTAGTCTGTGGCCAAGCCTTCAATCGCATCAACCACTATGGACCAGTGCTATGGGTGGGCAGTGTGGTGAACCTGGAACTGAAGGGCAGGAGGAGAGGGCACTCATTCCATCACAAGCAGCTTGGAAGGACAGTGGTTAGAGCGCCATGTTGGTGCTTTCGGTCACAACTCCACACTGCCCCTGGTATGGTTACTATCCTTACTATTATTATTCTTAGTGTCATTTTTATCTTTTTCTTTGCCCTTGGCATAGCCTACTTTCTAGGGCTCCTTTTGTATCCAATTAGATCTTACCTAAACCACAACCATTAGACTGTCCTCAAAACCAGGGATCCCTGTGTAAAATGTGTTGTCTTACATTCTTGTACCCCTAACTCCTGGCATATAGTACACATGTATAGAGTAGATGTGAAATTAAAATGGATCATATTCCCAGTGGTTCCTGCTGGATTTTTATGAGTCAAAGAGTTCAAGAAAAGGGAGATGAAGTTTTTTCTTAGAAGGTCAGGGCCTCCTCTCCTGAGAACTGAATGCAGTCTGACTAGATGCTTTGGTCCAGAGCTCAGAGGGTCCTTAAGGTAAGGGATAAAGTCCAGTGCTCTGGTACATGGGCCCAGCCATGGTCGTTCAGACACAGAGACCTCATCTGACCTTTGAGGGGCTGATTCTAGCCAACCTCTGTGTTTATTCCTCTCTGGGAACTCCTAACCCCATGTGTCAAAGACTCTTCTGACTTTATTCTCTGTCCTTTGGAACAAAGCCTGCTTATCCTCTCACTGAGTGAGTTTAAAACTCTGTTTCATTTGGTAAGTGCTTTGTCAAGGATCTGTTAGGAAAGTTTTAGGTGCCCAAATAGACAAGGGTTCAGAGAAAAGTTTTTTCTGTATTTTCAGTGGAACCACAATATTTATAATGAGATCCCTGGAGAAACTGTGTGTGTTGGAGAGACTGAGAGGTGATTTACAGAAATTCAGTTGCCTGACCCTCTTGTGCCGAAGGAATCCTGGAAGAATTTTGACCCAGTCAGGAAGTTTGCTTTGTCAATTGAGGGTGAAGTTATGATTTCCAGTTGACCCCAGGGCCCTAATACATTGTGAGCTGAGCCCCTTGACTTCTGAGGGCACATTTGATGCTAGAGTTTCTCACTCTGAAAGGGGAAGCTTGATTTTTCCTCTATGTCCCTCTATTTTCCCTTTGGTTGGTTGGATTTTGGCTTCTCTTTTTTCTCCATTTGCTTGGGTAGGGACAGGTCCTTTTCTGGTACCAAGCAGGCAGAGTGACATCTGATAAGCTTTGCAAAATGTCTCTTTTTAATTCATGTCACTTTGTATTTAGGAGTGATTGTGATCTCTAGTCCCCCGAGCTGGGGCAGGTCAAGATCCTCCCTGGAGACCTTCATCGGAAGTAGTTGGCACTAAAGAAAGAATGACATTTACTGGTGGCCTAAGCCTACAGCCATAAAACCCATTAGTCAACCCAATGTGTGCTCAGCAAACATTGTTTGGTGAACGTCCACCCAATAGCAGGATGGGTCCTTCAGTATAAATCAGCCTCGAGGACCAGGATCCTCTCAGACCCCTTTGTTGCTGCCCTTCCTGGTGCCTCCTTTGAGTTCTCATTCACTCATCAGCAACATGAAGGGCTGCATTTGGGCTTTCTTCTTATTGTCAGCCCTGGTGTCCCTCTCTGGGGTGAGAGGCAAGGAGGTGCTGAAGGTTTGTGGGCGAGATTTCATCAGGGCTATTGTCTACACCTGTGGCAGCTCTCGGTGGAAGAGGGACCTGCAGAGGGCTCTTGAAGACGGAGGTAAGAGAAGGGAGTGTTGTTGTCTGCTGTGGATGATGGTCAGACAAGGCCTGGAAAGAGTAAGCTACACTTAAGAACTTGTCCAGTAGGGCAACCACGAGAGTATGGCCTTGGGGCCATGTTGGATGAGGTGAGGTTGAAGGAACTGGGCATGTCTAGCCTGAAGAAAAGGATACCTGGAAGGGACATGGGAGCATGAGGGATGGGGCTCATTCTACGTGGCCCCAGAAGGCAGAATCTGGACTGGGGGGTAGAGGTCCCAAAGTGCCAATGTGAACAGCTGCCCCAAAGAGGGGTGGGCCACCTTGAGATGTGGTGGGCATGCCTTTGAGTCAGGGTGCCCACTTGTTGGGTGTTAGAACAAGGATTCCTTTAGCATCAGGGCTGGGTTCAAAGGCTCCTAACTCCCCTCCTTATCTGATATGGATGAGTGGGCCAAGCCCAGCCAAAGCCCCAGAAGGCAGACCCAAGTACAATGTGATAGAAAGTGCAAAAGCCAATTTAGACTTGGTATCAGGAAAACTTCCTAAAAATCAGAGCTGTCCGTTGTTAATAGCCTGACTTGGATCTCCCCTCTTAGAGGTCTTTGAGCAAAGGCTGGATGGTTACTTTTATGACCTTGGGTAAGTCCCTTATTCTGCCTGCCTCAGTCTTCTCATGTGTAGAGTGGGAAAGATAGTAACCCTTTGCAGCATCCATCTCATAGGATTGTGGTGAAGACCCATCAATAGGCATTTATTAAACTGATTATTAAACTATGCATCAGATACTAAATGCTGGGGGTTCAAAAAAAGGCAAAAGACAGTTTCTGCCCTCTTGTTCCAATGGGGAAGATGATGTGGAAAACATGGTGCATCCAAGTCTAGCCAGAGGGTAGGGGGGAGGGTACTCTGAAAGGAGAAGGTGCTTGCTGGGGGAGCCTGGGCCTGGCCCCCTTCAGAAGGAGGGTTCAGCAGAGCCTGATAAGGAGAGCCAAGGTCTAGACAGCCCTTGAAAGTTCACAAGGTGCCTCACAAATACAATCCCATCCATCCTCACCACAACCTTGGGGGTGGGGCGGGCTTCTAGGTGCATTATTATCCCCATTTCACACATGAGGAAACTGACTTTCCAGTTAAGTTAAAGTGAAATGACTTGCCAGGCTAACATAGTGTCTGAGGGGAGATTTGAACTCAACTCTTCCTCACTCCAGGTCCAGCACTCTAATGTGCTATATTGCCTAATTTATTTGAAGTTGTGTTAATCTAAAAAAGAACACTCACAAATGTATGTGTTATTTTCAAATTTAGAGATTCAAATTCCAATCAAATATTTTCTCCACTTCAACCCACTTTTGTGGGTTGGACTAGTATTTAATTTTATTTGGGGGGAGTTTTGTCACATAGTGCAGTGAAAATGAGCCCTGAAGCTAGAGTTCCAGGACCTCGATTGGAATCCTGACCCTGTAATCTCCATCTCCATCAGTAAAGGGAGGGGGCTCCTTAAAGACTCTTCTGGCTCTCAGCACAATCAGGGGATGTGATTTAGGGACAGATGGTCCCTCCGGTCCATTCCTATGCCCCTTTGGTTTGATCATTCTTATAATTCTACTTGAGCCCCAACCAGCAGCCAACAGTGAAGGCCAATTCAATGGTGGTTGTGAATTTCCCACTTTCCTAATGTGGAAATGTCTCAGATTTGCCCTGACTCCACCTCCCTCTGACACAGTCATACATGTGTCTTTTTTTTCTTTTTTACTTTCACACAGTGGAGGGGGGAAAGTACTTTGAGGTGTCAGACAAAAATGGAGCCTCAGATGACATCATGGACCTCCTGTACGTCAATTCCCCTGACGATGAAATCCTCATGCAGAAGCACCAGCCCGAGGACTCTGGGCAGGGAAAGAGGCAGGCTGAGGCCAGCGATCTGGCCACTTTCTGCTGCAAGACCGGCTGTACTATGACACAACTGAGCAAGCTGTGTTAGGACAAGACCCAGTGGCCAGAGCTTGACAGTGAGGGCCTCACACCTGCCTCTTCCAACACCCTGATTCTTGTAAAAATGATGGCTTTCAAACAGATAAATAAATAAATCAGCAAATAAATCAATGGCTTTCTTCCACATTGAACTTTTCAGAAAATGGAGGTTAAAATCCAGATGTAGTTTATGCTATTCTTTACAACTGTTTGTGTTGTGTGTGTGTGTGGTGTGTGTTTGAGGCCAGCTTTGTACAACGTGTAGTTAATATACTTCACAAATGTGGAATTTAAAAACAGTGACATATTCCAATGATCTGAACGTTTGTGGAACAGGAAGTATGGTCAGCAATAACCTCTATAGTACAACGGAAAGGCCATTGGCCTACCAGTTTATCAGAAGACCTTCATTCAAATCTCACCTCTGATAATGCTGGTAATGCAAACTCTTGAGCTATTTTCCTAGACCTTAAGATTAAAGCTGGTGTGGCAAAGTGGTAACTGACAACTCTGGATTATAGGAAGTCCTTTTTCCCCCACTCTGTATGGGGGTGGGGGTATGCAGGGAGATCCCTTTAGGTTTGGTGTATTTTTTTTTCTGCTGGCCTCCTTTAGGGCCTTGACTCTGCCTTTTCTCACCAATTCTAGTCTATGCTCATCTCCTCTTTCAGATACTGCCATCAACCAATGCTACCACTGACCCTTCAAAGTTCTAGAGGCCTTCCTCTGGCCAAGCAAGCATGGTTGGTGAGGGAGGACACCCAGGCTGAGGCACTCTCCTTTCCCCTGCACTCCCCGTCCCCTCCTGATTCCTTCTCAGGGGTTCCACCAGAGGCTTCCACCGCTAAATTGCTACATCCTTGAATCCTAGTACACAACAAGTTTAATATTTTACTTATGACCCATAGAGTAGGTCAACTTCTCTTAACTA
This sequence comes from Petaurus breviceps papuanus, assembly GCF_028583685.1. NCBI lineage: Eukaryota > Metazoa > Chordata > Mammalia > Diprotodontia > Petauridae > Petaurus > Petaurus breviceps. The sequence continues at coordinate 8,804,383 of NW_027185852.1, forward strand.
ACATGAATGCTCTCTGTGCAAATGGAACAGTAGTTCATCCAATCATGCTCCAAGATATTAGAACTGTTCAGATGCCTTTTCACCCTTAGTTGTAAACCTCTAACTGATTGATTCAATAGAGAAGTGGTTTCATCTGGTTAAGGCATAGCATCTTGACATTTTAAGGAAGGTCAATTGGCTTGATTGACTCAATTGACTTTCATCCTTCTATTTCCCACTTGGGTGATGACCTTTGATGAGTTTTTAACTGTTCTGGGTCTCAGTTTCCTCATGTATAAAAAGAGATGGCTTTTGTGGTATCTTCCATTTCAATATCTACAATCTTTAGGTTTTTGTGAACTACACTTATATATCCAGAGGGCAATTAGAGGCACACTGGCCTGACAAGAGTATGGTCCCAGTATCCATGATGGATGGCTCACCTTTCCAGGATGTCCAGTGTATGTGCCTCTCCTTCCTGTAGAATATCTCTTGCTGCTTACAGACAAGATGGGTGCAATTGTGCCAGATTGTGGCAGAAACTGGTCATCCCAGTCAGGAAGAATTATCGCAGCTTCGAATTCTTGACCCTGGTGGGAATTCTTTCTGGGGTGTATTCAAAATAATGACTTCAGGAATGCTGTAGGCATGGGTTCTCATGACTTTGTTTTGCATTTAGTGAATTTCTAATTACTATGTAAAATTATGAAATATGGGCAGGCACACTGACATCTTTGGTACTTGCCAGGAAAGCCCACAACAGCAGTAGGAAGTGGAGCTGACTGCCGTCATACTTTAATAAGTTATGAGGGTGCAGAGACAGATGATACAATAGGCAGACTCCTCAGGGACGGGATTGATTTATGAAGAGCCTACTATGTGCCAGGCACTGTGCTAAGGGATAGGGGATAAAGAGAAAGGCAACAACAAACAACAAACCCGGTCCCTGCCTTCAAGGAGCTCCCGGTTTAATGGGACTCCATGGCAAATGCTCGTTGCATCACGACTCGCAGCCTCCCCAGTGGGTGGCGGACAGCTCCCGGCTGCTAAGGACCTCCGGTACTCACTGTCAGTCTTTACCATCCAGCTGCTTTTGTGCCTGTCTGGAGGATCATTCCTCATTCCTTTCCTCCTCCTGCTACTTGAAACGATGCTGATGTCTCCATGTTTATAAGAAGACATTTGAATCTTCAAATTCCATGATTTTTCTGATATCTTCAAAGAGGGTTTGACAGAGGTCAGATTAAAAAAAACAGCAACAACTGGCCACTTAGTGGCAATTTACCCAGGGATGTGCTCATCAATGGGGAAGCTAGGTCATGCGGTAGAGCTCTGGAGTCAGAAGGATCTGAATGCAAAACCAACCTCACACACTTAGTAGTAGTGTGACCCTGGGCCCAGGTCACTTAGCCCTCTTTGCCTCAGTTTCCTCATTTGTAAAATGAACTGGACAAGGAAATGGCAAGTCAGGTTAGTATCTTTGCCAAGAAAATCTCAAATGGGCTCACAGAGAGCCAGACATGATGAAAACAACTCAACAACACAAATGCTGGTAAATGTTTAACAACCAACTCCCCCAAAAGCGTGACACACTTTGAACTGTAATCTGCATTACTACCCTTTTATCCATCACTTTCTTAATGGTTAGAAATCAACAAAACAGGGTGGTTAGGTGGCGAAGTGAATAGATCACTGGCCCTGGAGTCAGGAGGACCTGAGTTCAAATCCAGCCTCAGACACTTACTAGTCATGTGACCTTGGGCAAGTCACTTAACCCCAATTGCCCTCCTTTTCCCCCTCCCAAAAAAAATAAATCAACAAAACAATAAACCAAGCCCTCAATTTCCTAGGCATTAAGTGTTCACAGTGAAAGCTTGCCAGCTGGCTCCCTGGCTGCAGCACACCCCTGGGTTTACTTGTGATCTCTACCTAAAGAGAGAAGAGCCAGGCACCTGTAATACCAAGCACAAGCAACTTCCAGGTTCGGATTAGGAACATAGAAAACCCCATTCATTCAGTGACAGATTAAGGCAAAACATTCACAGAAAATCAAAATAAAAATACAGGGTAACTTAGTCATTTGGTAAGTCCTCAATTCAATCAAGTACTAAGGTCCAAGTATTCCACCCCTGGAAAGTACATCCATTTAGTCAATCACAAAGTCTTCTCTATATTCAACTTGGAGATTAGTTCCCAATCATAAACAAAATACATTCATTTGGTCAGTCACAAAGTATAAAAGTCAAAAGTTTTCCACCCCTGAATCACAACTGAATTATAATGCCATCCATCACCACCAAGCACCCTCTCAAAGGGGCAGTGCAAAGCACAAAGGCCATCTACCCAAAGCCACAACAAGGTTACAACATCATCACAGTATTCAATACCCAAGGAGAGGTCTTTTCTTCATCTTGACCTGAGGCAAGTTCTCAGCAATCTCTGTTCCTGGTAAGACAAAGCTTAACAAAGCCACAATATACTTTGCCAGTGTCCTCATCAATTCACTCTCTGCCTGCAGAATGGTCTCAGGACCCCTGAAAACATCAGCAAGACCCTCTTCCAGGATTTCTGTAAACATATGACAATAAAATCCTCCTTCAGGGCTTCTGAACCAACAGCAAGGTTCCAGGACCTCTGCAGCAGCAGCACTGTCCTTTACCAGCAGATGAATCTGGCAAAATAACATTAAAACAGACAGAAAAATTACTGGCACCACAGTGATGCCTCCTCAGTTCTTGGCAGCTCTGGGTGGCAGATCTCAAAAGTTCTGGGCAGCTCCAACTGGCCCTCAGCAATCTGGGTGGCTTTGGCTGGCAGTTCTCTCTGTCTCTGTCTCTGTTTCTCTCTCAGCAACTCTGGACTCCAGCAATCCTCTCTCTCTGTGTGCCTCCACGATGCTGCTCCCAAAAGTTCTTCTGACCTCTCTCTCCTTGGGTCTCTCTATTCATGGCACCAGCTCCTCCCAGTGCAGCTCTCTCTCTTCACATCAACAAGTCCTTCCCACAAGTGGGATTCACAAGCTCTGGGTTTTAACACTTAACCCCAAAACCAAGCCAATACAAGGGGATCTTTAAATTCCATTACCATTACAGCACATGCTTTATTCTACCATTGCTAGAAGCCCTGGCATGACCACAGTTCAGTCACTACAAGCCAACTGCCTAGGTTTAAGCAGCTACAGCTTCTGGAACAGCATTGAGCAGCAGATGATAAAGGGCTAGATGTGGGTCCAGAAAGACCTGGGTTCAAATGCTGCCTCTGAGGCAGCAGAATGAGCTGGTCACTCTGGGTAAGTCTCTTTACTTCTCTGAATCTTAGTCTGATCATCTGTAAGATGAATAGGCTGGACCAGGTGGGCTCTGAGGTCCCTTCCAGTCTTAAATCTCTGATCCTATGGGATTCCTAGGGGAGAACATGCCCTAGCAGCTGAGAGGACCTGAAAAGGTGGCATTCCTGCTGAGTACTGAAGGGAAGCAGGGATTCCAAGAGACAGAAGTGAGGAAGGAGCACATTCCAGGTATGGGGACACAGCCGGTACAAAGACATGGGGGCAGGGATAAAGAGAATTAAGAGGGAGAGAGGTTGGGGTGCCCTAAGATAGCCAAAGATGGGAAGGGTCATACAATTAAAGAACCTCAGAGATCAGCTACTCTAAATGATACCTGGAACAATTATCCCCATGAACACATCTCTGATGAGTGGCTGTCCAGCCAACAATTGGAGGTGACTGGCAGCCTCTTGCACTTGGAATGCTTCTCGTTGTTAGGAAGTTGTTCCTTATGTTAAATGTAAATGAGCTTCTTTGCAATCCACACTGAACTCTTGGGCCAAGTAGAACATTAGAGAGCAGTCTTTCAAATGCCAGAAGACCAATAGCATGTCCTCGCTGAGTCTTCTCTTTTCTAGGAGAAATATTCTCAATTCTTTTGAATGATCCTCATATAGCATGACCTCATAGCCATGTGAGATCCTGGTCATCCTTCTCCGAATAGAAATGTCAAGGCTCTTCCTGAATCGAACTCGAAAGGAAAGGTGAGATTTGTGTGAGGAAGGGGACGAGAAAGAGTATTCCAGGTTGGAGGAAAGCACATGTAAGTGTGTAAGCAGGGGAATGATCAGGCCATGTTGGGAGGCTACTGAGGAGTAATATGACCTCACTGCATTTGATGAAGTAGAACTCAGATTATGGAAAATGGATGGAATACTTTCTATTAATTTTTTTTTCTTTTTGAATGTTAAGTGGAATTAATTTAAAATTCTGCTGACAAAATATCTAAATCTGTCATAAATGTCAGTACAATGTTTTCAAAATTGGGTTTCATAGAAAAATAAAACTTTGGAATTGTAAGAGACTTTAGAAATCACTTAGTGGGATGCCCTCATTTGACCTAGAGCATAAATCAAATTAATCAACACACGAGTTCTGCTACTTTCCGAGTGACCTTGGATAATTCACTGGCCATCTTTGGAGTGAAACTGTATCTGCAAAGTGAATTAGATGGTCTCTAAGGACTCTTTCTACTGTCAACAAAAGGAGATTTTCACTCAAAATGGGATTTCACTTAAGGAATGGTACCCGAGTTCATTTCTAGCTTAAATCTATGGTCCTCTGATCTTAACTTTTTTGTCCTCTGAACCCTTAGTTCTCACTGGACACCCAATGAAGACCCAAGGAAGGTCAATCTAATTATGCTTGTCAATTTCCCACTTTCCAAATACAAATGTGTCTAAGGTTTCCCCTGACTCATTATGCCTCTAACATTGCCATTTTTTTTTTAAACTTTCATGGGTCAAGGGAAAAGAAGTATTCGGGGGCAAGAAACCAAAACAGTTTTTCTGATGACGTCACGGACCACCCTTTGCTCTGTCTCAGTTCCCTGATGATGAAATCCTCATAAGGAAGCACCAAGTAATAAGCAACAGTGTAGGAAAGAGGCAAGAACTGACCATTGAGATGGCCATTAACTGGGGCAAGATTGGCTGTGGTGAAAAAGAATTGAGCCAGATGTGTTAGGGCAAGGGCAGATCCCAAATACTTGGGCAGTCATCAGGGGCTCCCGTCTGCCCCACCCAACACCGTGATTCTTGTAAAAAAAAATGACCTTCAAACCAGTCAATAAATAAATCAATGACTTTTTTACACATGCGATCTTTCAGAAAATAGAAAGTTAGAGGTCGAAATTAAGATACAGCCTATCCTGTACTTTACAGTTGTGTGTGTGTATGTGTGTATAAGTGCATTAGTGCACTTGGAGTCATCACCATACAATATGTAACTAACACGGATTTCATTCATGGGAGATTTTTTAAAAGTTTGTTTTCAGCTCCTCTAATGGTCTGAAATTTGGTGGGTATGGATACGATCTCCACTGGCACAGATTAAAACCCCTTCATAACTGAACAGATGGTCTTTGAGAATTTCTGCTCCTGAAACATTCAACCACTAGTCCAGAGGTTTGCAAATTTCTAGGAGAGATGCAGCAGGCCAAGTTTTCCCACGCTTTTTAAACACAATCAGAACCACTAGTTATACAATCTATTTCAATTCAACATCCATCCTGTAAGTGTACAATCTAATGTTTGTGGTTTAAGTGGGATATAAATGTACGCAAAAAGAATCACAGAAAGTAGAATATTCCAAGGGTAAAGGAGAAATATAATGATGATGATGATGATGATGCTAGCAATTTAAAAAAAGAACCATGGAAGTGTGAAGTAGTGAATATAGCTCTGACCTCAAAGGACAGAAATTCTGGGCTCCAGTCCTGTCATTGACACATACTGGCTGTGTATTGATAATGATGATGGTGATAACAATGAGAAGAGCTAGCATCTCTATAGTGTTTTAAGGTTTTCAGGCTTCACAAATACTAGCTCAATTTATCCTCAAACTTGGGAAATTGGTTACATTGTGATCCCCATCATATGGAGGAAGAAACTGGGGGAAGGAGATGTGGCTTGCTCTGAGTCACATAGCTAGTAAGTCTCTGAGGCTGGATTTCCTGACTCCAAGCCCATGCTCTGTCCAATGTGCCACCTCAATGGCAGCCGGACAAGTTTAGAGTTTGTTCTATACACAATAGGGCACTGCTGAAGGTTTTTGCCCAAAGAACCAACCTGGTACATGAGGCAGAACAGTAAATTAGCAGCAATGTGAAGGTTAGATTAGAGAAAAGCTAAAGCAGGAAAAGAAGGCAGGGAGGCTCTCGAAATACTTCAGAAGAAAAGTATCCCAAGTATCCCTTAAAGTGTCTCTAAAACAATATCCCCCCAAAGGAAAGCTTGAACTCCTGTCCCCTGGGATAGCGTGGGGTCAGGGTGAGTGGAGAGGGGGCTGGCTGAGTGGGAGATAGTTTATACCAGGAGAATTGACAAGACTGGAGAATTGATTGGGTGTAGGGAAGAAAGAGGGAAAAGAGTCAACAATGAGGATTCATTGTCATTGCCAAGAATCCTGAAAAAAATGTTTTCTAATGATGTACAATTTTCCAATATCTTTCTTAAGAAAAGACAGGGAAAACAAATGGCTAATGGGTCCCCTCAATTCAGTCTTAATCCATAGATGTCTTGAATGACAAGATTGCACAAGAAGTGTGTGTACCAGGCATAGTGTAGTGAAATGAGCCCCAGACCCTAGAACCTATTCTAACTAGTTTACATTTATAGGATACTTCAAAGTTTGCAAAGCACTTTGCATGTTACCTTCTTTGATACTTGTTACCACCCTGTGTAAAGCTATGCATGAGCAGCTTTGCAGAGGACTGCTGCTGTGAACAGCTTTCAAGGTTCTGATTGCATAGTATAGTGAATATTCTATTTATTCAATAACAAATCAGAGCAAAACATTCACAGAGAATCAAGGTACAGCATTCACAATGACATATCACGAAAATGGCCACATGGTTTTCTCCAAAGTGATCACAATAGTTTTCAATAAAGTGCAATCATTTAGTAACTCAATCATTAGAGGTGACAAATACAATAGTAAAAGTTCTCCACTCATGGAGTACACTAATTTACAAATCATTCACTATTCAGTCATCAGTCACTATTCAATCATCAGTCACTACTTAGTCACCTCTTAAGGGGTAGTGGAAAATACGCAGGTCATCCACCCCTAGGTCATAGTAAATCATAATCTTTGTAGTTAGTACACAGTATCCAAGTAAAGTCTTCTTTCAGCTTTACTCCAGGCTGGCTCTCAGCTTCCATGGTTCCTCTTCTATGGTCCCAGCTCCAACTTTCACCTGGATTCAAAGGCAGGCAGCTCCCAGTTCTTTGTTCAGCTCCTTGTTCAGTTCTTTGTCCAGTTCCCATTCCATATGGAAGCTCACAGTGTCCCGTCCACCTCAAGTCCTTCACAGTTCCTGTTTCTGGGAACACAAAGCTTTACAGAGCCACAATAATATTTACACACATTGCTGGCACCATCATCAATTCACTATCTGCCTGTGAAATCAACTCAGACCCACCAACAAGGTCTGAGAACTCAACACAAATCATCAAACTCAAATCAAATCATGACTCACAAACAAGGTCCCAGAGGTCAGCACAAATCATCAGTAAAGTCCCAGGACCTCCAAAACCCTCCTCCAGGACTTCTATAAACATACAACCAGAAAATTCTCTTTCAGGGCTTCCAATAAGGTCCCAGGGCTTCTGTACAAAGGATCACAAACAAACATAAACACAGACAGAGCAGACAGAGTGCTGGGGTACTACAAGTATTCTCCTTGACTCTGCCACCACAAGAGTCCTCTTTTCACCTCCTGATGTCTCTAGCCCTGGGGCTCTCCTTATATGTTCATTAGTTCCACCCCAGGACTTCACAAGTTGTGTAGTTCACATGTCAGCTTCTTAACAGACTGAAACAAGGTGTTAATTCAATAGCTGAAACAAGGTGTGAACTAATTCTGTGCTTGCCATTATACCCTGGGAGGCAGGCATTATGTTATTCCCATTTTTCTGATGAAGAAATTTGAGTCTTATCAAAGTTAAAGGACTTATCCAGGGTCCCACTGCTACTAAGTGTCTGAGGAAGGTTTTGAACTCAGATCTCTCTGATTCCAAAACTCTGTCCATAATACCACTCACTTATTCCAATAATCTGTGGCATAATATTTATGCAACAAGTGAAGTGGGGCATCCCAGTTCAAGGAGAAAAATTTGATGTATCATTGAGACTATTAGGTAACTAATTTAGGCATCACTGAGACAAGGTGGAATGAAGTTAGTGACCAGGATGTGACTTTGAATGGGTTTACTTTATTCAGAGGAAAGAGGGTAATATAAATATAGTAAGGATGAGAATGAGTAGCCTTATCTAGTAAGAAAATACATTCATGTGAGAGATTACAGGAACCATTTGGATAAAGCTTGGTGGAAAGCAAAGCTTAATGGAAGAAGCAGAAGAATTTTGTCATTAGAGTAGATGGCAGACTTTCTGGAAAGAAGAAAGTAAGAGGAAGATAACATTTATTAAGCATCTACTATTTGCCAGGAGCTTTGCAAATATTATCTCATTTGATCCTCACTACGATTCTGGGAGGTAGCTGCTACTATGATTCCCGTTTTACAAATGAGGAAACTGAGATAAACAAAGGTTAAGTGATTTTCTCTAGATGACCCACCTAGTAAATGTCTGTGGCTGGACTTGAACTCAGGTCTTTCCGACTCTAGATCTAGCACTTTATGCACTTTACCACCTAGCTGCCTTAACAGATGAGGAATCTGGGAAGGAAATAACAAATCTGTCACACAGGCATGATATAGTTAAATAGTAAAGAACTTCAATTATCCAGATATCTGCTAGTCCATTTTCTTTCTCAAAGGCAGGAAATTAATGTTTTCCTGACTTTGTCTTAATAATCATTCGTCCTTCAAAAAGTAGAGGAACTAACAAAGGGAAATGACATTCTGAACTTGATTTTCAACCACAGGATGGGAACTCATTGCTGGAGGGAAGAAAAATGAAAACCTTGGGTAGAAGAGACCACTCTCACTGGACTTGTAATGGAAGAGAGGAGAACCAGGCATTATTTAATTGCACCCAATGTTTTGATAGAATATATTTCGAAGGGCTAAGAGGAAGGATCAGTTAGGAACCTGTGGACAAAAAGTCAACAGGTAGCATCAGCTAGTAGGGATGAGGAGCTCTGAAAAATGAAATTCTTAAGACACAAAGTGTCAACTTCAATGAGAAAGGAAAAAAGAAATTGACTGTCTTGAGACCAATGTGGATGTACTGGGAACTCTTACCCACCTCCTACAGACACATTATTAAAAGATGACTTTTCACCTGAGAGAAAGATGAGCTTGAGTCACCAGTTCAGCTGTTGAATTGTGAGTTCTTGCCCCCAAAGTTTGGATCTTTGAGTTTCTCAAACACTAGGTTACTGTGGTCATTTACTTCTCTACACTGTATACCTAATCTATTCCATTGATCAACCACTCAATTTCTTATCCAGTACCAGATTGTTTTGATGATTATAATTTGAGATCTGATACCAGTAAAAGTTCCTTCTTTCACTTTTAAAAAAATTCTATTCATTTCCTTGATATTCTTCACCTTTTGTTCCTCCAGATAAATTTTTGTTATTTTTCCTCCCAAGGTCTATAGAATAATTCTTTGTTAGTTTGATCAGTATGGTGCTAAGTAAATTAATTTAGGTTGTATTGTCATTTTTGTTATATTGACCTTGTCCTACTGATCTGTCTTAAATTTCAGAAAAGTGTTTTGGAGTTGTATTCATATATTTCCTATGTGTTTCCTGATAGGTAGACTCAAGTATTTTATGCTGCCTGCAATTATTTTAGAGGGATTTTTTTCTCTCTCTCTTCCTGATGGGTTTTGTTCATATTATACAGAAATGTTGGTGATTTATATGGGTTTATTTTACATCCTTCAACTTTGCCAAAGTTGTTAACTGTTTCAAGGAGTTTTTTAGTTGATAAAACAATGTGCCCAGGGTCACACAGCTAGAGATTGGACCCAGATGTTTCTTTCTGCCAGGCAGGTCTGCATCTAGATAGCTTGATGGTACACAGTCCATAGCATACTGGGCCTGAGTTTGAATTCTGCCTCAGACACTTATACACTGTATGACCCTGGACAAGTCAGTTTACTTCTCCTGACCTCAGTGTCTTCATCTGTCAGATGGAGATAATAATAGCAACTACCTTACAGGGTTGTTGTGAGGATCAAATGAAATTTGATTGTTATAAATGGGAACTATCATCCTTATCATCACCACACACTCCACTGTAAAATAATAACCCTTAGCACAGTGCCTAGTATACAGTTGGTCTTTAATAAATGCTTGTTGACTACACAATGCCTTTCCCCTGCCACATAGTAGACATCTAAAAATGAAGATTGCATTGAATTAAATTGAATCAGGTTTGGAATGATAGATTTTTTTTTGGGGGGGGAGGGATCCCAGAGCCTTGTGAAACTGTCTAATAAAAATGGAATGGAGTATATTATGGTTCTCTTTTGGAGGAGGAAACAACTACCCTGATGAATCACAGATTCTGAAGCAATATTAGGATTAGCAGCCTTTTCTCAACAGTGATAGGTGGGAATTGTGTTTATTAAATGCTCCAAAAACCCCTAAAAACAAAAAATTTGTTGATTTTTTACAGATTACCCAGATCAGAAATTTTGTTTCCTGACACTTCCAAAAGTATCACAAGTGTGACTTGTGGATGACACGTTCCTTTTGTGTAGGAATGTATGTCTTCTCCAAGAAGACATTTGGTATTGGGGAAGAATGTGAAGCTCCTATTCTAAGGAGTTTTGAATCTTAACCCTGCCCATTACAAATTCTATGACCTTAGGCTTCTCTCTCTGTCTGTTTTCTCATTTGTAAAATTAGGGTGTTGGACTAGGTGACCCCCCAAGGTCCCTTCTAGCTCAATAGCAAGGATTGCAGGTTCTGAGAACTTCACTCCAATTGGTGAATGTCTCAGGCAAATGGGTCGGTCACCCTTCTATGGTTCTAAGAAGGGCGATGGTCACCAGTAAAGTATTGGAAGTGCCAGCTCTTTGTCCTTTTCTTCTTTTACTTTGGACCACAAGTAGAATGACAGAGTGAATTTGGACCACAAAGTCCAGATACCCCAGGGCGACATGCTGCCTTCGACTCTGGCTATATGTGTGGCTCTAGGCAAGCCCTGTAAGTTTTCAGTGACCCAAGACATCTCTTGGAGACCTTAAGCTACACAGAGGGTGCCTATGTAATCTTTATTTGTAGAGAGAGTTTGTCAGAGATGAAATCAAAGGTTTAGTTTAAATCACACACACACCCACACACATACACCCCCCCACACACCCCACACCCACACACATACACACTCACACACACACCACACACATACACACACCCCCCCCCACCCCCCCCACACACTCACACACACCACACACATACACACATGCATACACACATATACACCACACACATACGCATACACACACTCACACATACACACACATACACATACTCACACATACACTTTGAGATCTAATCCTTTCAAGGTTAATTAAAATGTGTGGAGTTAAATGATGACCCCAACACTTTCCCTTCTAACAAAGAAATGAAAATTGGACCTTTCCCATTAGGAGAAATAAAGACGACTTTAAGAGTCATAGCAGGCAGCAAGGAAGGAATTAGAATGCATAAATTTCTGATTGTATATTGCACTGGGGAGCACAGGCTGTGAATAAATTGTCAGAGCTATAAATACGTCTCTCCATTTGTGGAGTTCTTGGGGCTTCGAGCATTTTTCCGAATACCAACACTTGGCTGATTTTCTACTTCTGAGCGCGCAGTGTTTCTTTGACCTTCAACAAATGTCCTCTGGCCTGTCTACTCCTCAGCCCAGAGCAACCCCAGTGCATCACTGGGCATAAACAGGGAGTTGAAAGCTCCATAAAATAGATGATCCATAGCTCAAACTACATTAACTCACAAAATAACAAGCCACTCTAGCGTTGTAAATGTTCAGGCCCAGACATTCAAGACCATACAGCGTCACTTGGGGTCATAGGAAGAAAGCAGCCTAAGTACACAGGCTGCATTTGTTAAAGTGCCAGTGATATATTTGTTTTAAGTCCTTTGGCCTGGAGAAACCAGTTTGAAAGCAGTTCTGAGTGTGGCTCTTTAAGAGTCCCATCCATGCCCAGAGAGGTGGTTTGAGGTGCTGGAGATGTATTTACCACTTAGTGCCATGTATATTTAATGGCGTGGGCCTTACTTTAGTGCCTTACAAAGCCACTCATAGACTCCACTATTGAAGAGCTCCTGCCCAGCTTTCACAATCTTTTGTAAAGTGCACGCAGCCCCTGAAAGTTTCTAGCTGCAGCTCAATGACCCAGGGGCCTTAGCTGGTCATCATGAATCTGGCCTCAGCACTTTCTCCTGTTATGTGCCTAAAAGAGTTAGTAAAAATTGCCCAATTCATTTAACAAGCAACATGGAAGCCAGCACTGTCAGGGGAGACATCACCGTGACATTGACTCCCCAAAGCTAATACTCTCAGAGCTGGTGTTTGCTAGTCCATGACGAGGAGCATCTTCCCCTTAATGAAAAATTGGGGTGATGGTCCTCAGAGCCTAATGAAGAATGAGAGTCATCTCATTTCAAAAACCCTTTCCAGTAGGAACCCCTGTCTGTGGAAGAAAAAAAAATCAATCTAATCAAAGCAAGACTTTTAGAAACTCGAGTCAAGTCCCTCCCTCCAGTCCTGCACAAGCATGCCCCCAAGGTATTACAAAAATGGAGAGCTTTAATGTGATTTATCAACTCATTCATTTTATTTTTTTTCTGGGGGCAGTATAGTAGAGTGGAAAGATCACGGGACAACAGCATTGACCGCCAAGCGTTGTTGTGAGGGTTAGATGAGATAAAGCACAACAGAAATGCTAGTTATTTTTGTTATTGTTATTAATTATTTCTCAGCACTCCCCCCAGCAGAATGCAGGCTCTTTGAGGAAAGGGGCTTGTTCTTTTGGTGTCTGTATCAGTGTCTAGCACAGAGTCCATGCCTCCAATGGGACCTGCGATCTCATCCATTTGGCTCTTCCCTCCAGTGACCAGATGGCACCTCACATCCTTGTCCCCCCAGACGTTTGCCCCAGTAAGTCTGCTCACAGTCCTGGCGCATTCGCTTTTCTTCTGGCTTTGCAAGGGTACCAGGGAAGGACCTCTGGCCATCACCATGTGACTGGCCCATCTTCTCTTGGTATCACACAAAGGGCTCATTTTGGAGTTCACTGTCAGTTATGTGTCTGCTTGCACTCATGTATGCCTTTGCATTGCTCAGGGTGTGATATTATTGTTAAATATTTTGGAGATTTTTGCACCCAAGAAGCTTGATCCAGGATCCAAACATTACACAGTAGGCACTCAATATGTTTGGTAAATTGAACCGAATTAGGTACAGTCCCAAACTGTGCATTGATATCTTTACTGAAACATGTCACTCAAAGCCTATTTTTTTTTTCCATGAAGAGGCTCTTTGTTATTCCAGATAAACAGCATAGACAGTTGCTAGAGCAAACAGAGACGTGTTTCTGAAGGCGAAGGATGCGAAAGTGTCATTTGCATCATCCCAGAGACATCGGCTCCCAATGTGTAAGCTTTGGTTATTCAGTTGTCCAATGTGGATGATCACAGTGAGTTTGTACCTTGGGATCATGAGGTCTTTCACCCGGGCTTTAACAACCTAGAAACAAACACACAAGGCAATCACGGAGCCCTAGCAAGGCTGCAAGTTCAGGTTCTTCCTGACATCGGGGAGTCAAGGTAACTTCAGCACCATTGCTGTAGGCAGGATGACAAATCGTAGAGATGTTAGCAATGCTCAGGCACCTGGCCGTATTGGCTGTAGAGGTTTCCAAACAACGTATATATGTGAATTCATGTGAGCCACCGAGGAGCCTTTTAAGGTAAGCACTCACTTCAGTGGCCCCCAAATCTGTGATTTTATCCCCATCTGAACACAGAACACAGCCCACTTTAATGTAGTAGACTGGTTTTGAGACCTGGGTCTGAAAAATTCATCACACACAAGTTATAAGCAGAATGTATATAAAAGCTAATTTTCTGGAGAGGCCCTAGAAGCTGGGGTGGGGAGGAAGGGAGGTCAAGGAAGGCTTCATGGAGGAGATAATGTTTTTGTCCAGGCTCTGTAGGAAACTAAGCCTTCTTTCGTTTGTAGCCACAGTTAATTTTCTTAACAAAGCTAATTTTCTTCCCTCACTTGTGAAACTTTTTGCCACTAAAATATCATGAAATTTTATAATGAATTTATTGTAGAACCTGCCAGTATAACTAGTGGTAACCTTGTAATTTAATAATATCTAAGACGTTGTCTTTCTGAGACGTTGTTGGGAGCTCCCTGAGGGGAGGTGTGACTTCTTGTTAATCTGGATAACCCCAGATCCTAACCCATGGTACTGACCCCCCCCCCCCGCAGTGGTGCCAGTTGATTGGCTGATGATTGATGAATAACTATGAAATTCCTAAATATAAATATCATCTTCTTTGGAAAGTCATCCTAAATCACGTGTGTGGTTCCGAAAAGCCCATCACCTACCTCAGCTATTGTTTTAGTCATCTGTCTACACAATTCAGGTTCATATTTTTCTTCTTGTAGATAATTAGTTAGTACATCTTTCAAAATGTGATTGACAACATCCACGGGGAAGCATTTGCTAGGACCTGGAAGGAGAAGCATCATATTAATATCCGGAGCACACGTGTTTTCACCATTGCTCCCTCCCATACAGTCATCAGAAGGTGACTAACGTGTGACTAGCAGAGAGGACCTGGAGCTTTGGGGAAGACTCCCAAGAGGAGAAGGTTCCTTTGCTTCCCCAGACCCAAGCTTTTGACTTGGCGGTGTATTGAGGGCAGGGCAGGGCAGGAGGAAGACCTAGGGTGCTCCCACATTTAAGCAACCAACCATTGACAAAGTATCATGGCATGGAACCAGCTCGGGCCATGGCAGGCAGAGTGATGCCATGGAAGGTGGGCAGCCCTGCCTTAGGATGCACTGAATTTCTCTGAGGTTTAGCTTCCTCATCTGCTCAATGAACAGTGAACCAACTTGTCTGAAGTAAAAAAACAGTAAATAGCAGAGTCGATATTTGAACCCAGGCACTTCAACTCCAAATCTCATGCTCTTTTCCATTATACCAAGATTCCTTCAGCTCTCAAATCTAGGGACCTGTGAGATCTTTTTTTGGGGGGAGGGGAAAAGATAGGGCAAGTGGGGTTAAGCCCAAGGTCACATGGCTAGTTTTGTGTATGTGTGTGTGTGCGTGTGTTAAGTGTCTGAGGTCAGATTTGAACTCAGGTCCTCCCTGACTCCAGGGCAGGTGCTTTATTTACTTGGCTACCTAGCCGCCCACTCTGTGATATCTTGATATAGGAGATCTGGACCTTGTCATTTGTAACACTGGACCTGATAGGCATATGAAATACCTGTTGTGTTTCACAAATGGTCTTCACCTTACTGGGAGATGAGACTATAATGAATGTAATGGGTCTTATGCAAGTCCTGTGAGGGGTGGGGGTGGGGAAAGAAGTAGCTGTCCTATCTGACATAGTGATATTGTTTAACAAACAAAAATTTTTTTTTTTTGGAGAGAACCTTGTGACCCACACTTTGGGGAGACCTGAGACATAAGCTACACCTTAGCTTAGTTTTAGAGATTTCCCTGAAGTTTTATTGTAGATTGAAGGGTTATCAACCCCTAACCCCCAGGCCCTTGTTGAGGTTCATGGGGCCTTGGGGGTACATCTAGAATGAGAGAGCTGGACAAGATAACTGAAGGAGCTCTCAACTTTTGGTCTGAGAACCTTTAAGAAATATTGTAACTGCATAAAATCAATATAATCGACTTCCTTTGTAATCCTATGTATTTTATATGCATTTTATTTTATACATTTAAATATGCTTAAATGTATTTTTTGTATTTCATACAGTTTAAAATGTACTAAATGTATGTAAAATATAAAATACATTTAACCTGTATGCAATAAAATACATTTTTTGAATTTAAATATGCAAAATAAAATGCATTTAAATACATTTATATTTTTTATGCCACTATTGACATACTTTTTTTTTGATGGCCTATACCCAATAAATATGACTTTGTTGGAAAAGAAAAAAAGTTTATTTATATATGTATCTTGTTTTGTACATTTAAAAACATTATTCAGAGAAGGCATTCTTAGGTTTCATCAGACTCTAATGTTCCATCCAGTCCTGAGTCTTGGCATTTAATAAATGCTCATTGACTGATCAGTTTTCTACTATGTGGCCACAAGTGTTCTTTTCCCGACTAGGAGCCTACAGACATAACAGAAATTCTTTAAGCAGAGAACTTATGTTTATGTGATGCCAACACAAATTGCTGGACAGCAAACAATTCCCTTTCATGATTAGTCTCAGTTTCCCCTTATACAACAAATACCCAGTCAGGCTGATTTTCTGTCCATCAAATGGGTCAGTTGTCTGTATACCATGTAGATGGAGCTTGAGTATGCGCCTCTCTCTAGCAGAAGCCAAGGAGCATGTGTAAAATGAAAACAGATGTGTGTTTAAGTGAAAATACAAGATCTAATTTGGCAAAAAAGATGGCTGGTCAAACACAAAAAAAAGTCAACTCAGCAGAACTCGGCCCCCTTAAAAGAACTAATTCAGGAGAGCTTTCTTCTAAAAGGCTATGAAAAAAATCTAAACAAATGTCAACATTCCTAAATGTTTTATCTCATCTAGTTTAACTGTACAGATAGATTTCTCAAATGGAGAAGAGATGTCTTTGAATTAATTGTCTTCGATTTTTTTTTTTTTTAAGAGAATGAACTAAAAGAGACACATTCTAAAAGAGAAATGCGAGTTTCTTTCTGGCTGCTCTTGTAATTTATTAAATGGTTGACATCAAACCTCAATACAACCAACCTAACTTATTTCATAACCGAAATTAATTATCCAAAGCCCAAGTTTTGAGTTACTCCCTATGGATCATTAGCAGGATTTCTTCTCTTTCTCTGGGTATTCTTTTCCCTGGGGAGTAATGAAATTAGATTCCGCAACCTCTACAATTGGCTCCAAAAAATGGACACACTATATAGGATCATAGACTCAGAGGGAAAAAGTGATCATCTGTGGCCAATTTTCCAGGTATGGGGATCAGGGACTATCCTTGATGGAAAGGCCATTTTATAGTATCTCCCAGACCCACATCCTTTCCAGGGGCAGTTATCCCAGGTAACAGTAGCTCAGAATAAGAGTTCCCAAGTTAGGGATCCAAATAGGGAGGGGGAGGATGGTGAAGCGTACCTAGCTGATAGGTGTTTCCCATCTGAACTGCAGGGCGGGAAGCATCGTCATGGTGGCCAGGCTCATCGACATAAGACACGGTACTCATTGAACTAAAAACAACAATGCAAGAGTTTCTCTTATTAGCCTGACAGAGAAAAGCATCTCCAAAGGTGACACAAGTTCCACTTTTGCTAAGAAAGTTCTAAGCAAGAACAGCTTGCATTCTGTCTGACCTAGGACGTTCCCCACCAAAACTCAAGCATGACCTGCAATGACTCAATCCATCTGCCATGAAATGAGCGGGCCCACAAGGCCTTCTTTAGGCATCGTTTCCCTCTATCAGAACATGAACTTCTTTAAAACAGGGACAATCTCAAAGTCTTTTTATAAGCCCAGTGCCCAGTGTGGTGTTCTGCCCGTGGGAAGTGCTTAATAAACGCTTTTCTGTTCCATCTGTAACAACGCTCCATCATTTACTGTGAAAAAGATAACAGCAAAGAATGTCATCAGAAAAGTGTCTGATGGAAAAGCAGATGAGTGGGTCATGTGGTAAGAGTGAGAGATAACCACTGGACAGTCCATGTGCTCCACTGATGTAGTTACATGTCAGGAGATTGCATATTGGGTGGACTCCCTGTATCGAATATGTGCAAAGGCTCAAATGAGAGTTGTCCAGAGTGGGCAGGCATGAGTGGCTTGTGATGGACATCGTTGGAGGGCACGTCCACACTGATGAGGCTCCATTGTATTATTTGAGTATTTTTTTTATTTTTTATCATTTACAAAGCAAATGAGTTAATAGATGCAAAGTGATTCTACAGAAGGCATTAAAGGTGCTTAAGGCAGAGATCATCAATAGTATTAGGACATATAATCGGAGGCACATAAGAGTCCAGAATCATCACTTGGATGGAGCACAAAGAGGAATTAAGTCCTTTGCAAAAACTCTTTGGTGCTGAAAGAAGAGTCGGGAACGCCCCTAATGAAAAGCCACAATTCAACCTCAATCAATAGACACCCAAGACCCTTCTCACCACTGAGAAAGGCCATTTGGTTGGGCCACTGAGGCAATTTGAGCACACCCAGGTGGTGACTTGGAAGGGGGGATCCAAGGATGAAGGCACTGAGTAGGTTTCCCAAGCCCCGCCCCAGTCCAGGTAAGCCTCAACGGACACTGCTTCATGACAGCCTCTGAATGGGCCCCACTGACCCTCCTCCACCTGTGAGGGAAGGTAGGGTGTCACTTCAAAGAGGCGTGAGAGAATAGAGTGGGGGTGCATGGGAAAAGGGCTTTTCAATTTTGGTGAAGTTTTTTAAATAGCAGATAGGGATGATTGTTCTTTGTTACACCCATGGGCATTTGTTCTTTGGGAATGCAAAAGACACATTTTCTCTTTATTTTTTAGTTTTGAATAAGCTGATTCTGAAGGAACTCTTTAAAAGTATCAGTCACACACACACAATCTAACATTATCTATATTTTACTGAATTTTGAGTTATTTCTTAAACATTTCCCAATGACATTTAAATTTGGTTCCGGTCACACCGAAGCCTCTATGCCGCACCATTAAAAAGTGCATATGACTAACGCAGGTTAAATAGAATGAAAATTAAAGTTTCAATAGGTATATTACTCCAAGAACAAGAATAAATAAATGATAGGATTAAATTTCAGAAATCATGATGATTCAAGCGGTGATATTAACATCAGTCAAAGGAGTTCTTTGCTTCAGCTTTTTCTTTTAAAAATATTTCACAAATTGATTTGAACTTGAAGAAATTAAGGTCAAATGAATGACTAGTGAATCTAGTCAACATTTTGTTGATGTATTAAATAAGCCTATGTTAAATAGCTTATTAGAGCCTGCCTAAGATCTGTGTACTGATCTTTTTTTTTTAAAAGATTTTATTTTCAATTCACAGAACAAAACATTTTCATAGCACAGTACGATAAAAAGGATGAATACATGTATATCCATAGCAATACACACAATTAATCCACTGACAATCAGCAAGGACGTGGTAAGTGCTTGTCAGGCACTGTGCTAGGCACCGAAGATACTAGGAAAAAAAGCAAAACACCCACCTTCAAGGGAGTTACAAGGACGCATCCTTCCCACAAGGACGTGTGCACATATAAACATGTGACATCAACGTAAATGACAATACAATGCACACACATATACACATGACACACGTGTATGTGTTCATATCTACACATTTCTAACATAATATACAGCACAATGCACATGTAATACATGCAAGTATGCCCACTCATAGATAACATTTAAATCCATATATACACATATATACACATGCCATATGTATTTCTATGCAGTATATATACCACAGCGGAAAGCAGACTGGATTTGGACAGGACCTGGATTCGAATCCTGCCCCTTCTCATTACTACTGGCATGATCTAATGTCCCTGGGCCTCAGTTTCTCTACCTGTAAAGTCACAGGGGTGGCTATGAGGTCACCTGCAGAGTCATCCGCACTATTCTCTGACGCACACGGATGGAATCGTGGGTCTGTTTAGTGCTGAAAGATTATTCTTTATGTTCATGATGTTTGGACCTCAAGGTAGATGTTTGTGTGTATGTAATAAACATTTATTTCTCGATGCACAACTGACAAAAATAGAATGTTGGTCATGGCTCCTTGGAGAGAATGCAGGTGGCAATGCGGTGTGGTGGAGATTTTGGGTCCCAAACCGAGCCCAGCCACTTAGTGCTTGTGTGTCTTTGGGCGAGCCGATTCATCTCTGTAAGCCTCAGTCTCCTCATCTGTGAAAAGGGGGGGCTGGCCCCAAGTGAGCCCCAAGATGTTTATCTTACTTATCACCCTGTAGGTTCGTTCACCTCTAGACTCTGCCGACTCTGACCGGAGGAACCTCGGGCAAGCCTCGCTATGCTCTCTGGGATTTAATTTCTTCATTTGTAAACTAAAGAGGTGAGACTTGGTCATGTCAAGGTTCCTTCCAGCTCTAAACTGAGAGCCCTGCCTCTGAGGCAGCTCATTCCGCTCGGGGACCCCTCTAATTGTTAAGAAGCCTCCCAGGGTCCCTCAGCTGTTGCTGCCATCCCCTCTAAGGCTACCTTCTCTTCTTCATGGATCGTGTACATACTGACTTATCTGCATGTTTGAACCTCCACTGTTTTCTCTTTGCATCTCCAGATCTTTATCTGTTTTTAGTAGGGGCAACAAATTCATAAGACCTGTGTTTAAATCCTGCCTCAGATGCCTCCTAGCTGTGTGATCCTGGGCAAACTACTTACCCTTGTACTTCAGCTTTCTCATCTATAAAATGGGAATAATTAATATCCTACCCACTACCCAGGGTTGTTGTGGAGATCAAGTAATTTATGTAAAGTGCTTTGCCAGACTTAAAACATTGATATAGAAATGTTGGATCTCATCACACTGATGGAGTGTTGGGTAAAACAGGCAGGGTGCCTGACTGGGAGCCTTCTGCTCCACAAAGTGCCATTGACTGCCTCTTTCCAGATGGCAGCCTTGAAAACTTTGGGCAGCGGCTACAGCTAACAGGGAGATGCTGCCCCCCAGTGGACTCACATCCCAACTCCTCAGGGAAAGTGAGAGCTGGCCATCCGGGAAGAGCCAGGTTCTCTGCGGGCTTCATTCCTGGATAGGGTAAGAAGGGTTTGGATTTCTTTTTTCAAATCTGGGCAACAAGGAGCTTTCTGGTCTATTACTTACAATTCTGTGAGGAACACATCCATCCTTTCCTCTAAGCTCAGGGGAAGGCTCAAGCAATCCTTCCTGATTTCACCCCAAACACAAGTGCTTCCCTCCCCAAAATTTTGTATTTATTTTCTTTATACTCACTTTGCACTCTTAAGTTAGAATTTAAGATCTTTGCATTTGGGCATTATTTCTTTATTTATTTTTGCACCACTAGCACCCAGCTCAGAGCGTGGCACATTGTACGAGATTAACAAATGCCAAGTAATTGGTTGATTGATTAGGTGATTGATTTGAGTTAGTCCAGAGCAATCAGTTCAAGGAAGGCCTTCTCAGGGAACTTTATTCTGGTTTTAGTGTCAAGGTGAACCTCAAGCCCTGGCCTCCTTTTATGCCCAATCTCTCACTGGAAACTGGATGGGGAGGAAGTGGGCCTTGCAAAAAATAATTTCAACAACACGTATGTGCCAAGAGGCAGCTTGAGTTTTGTGAGTAGAGCATTAGACCAGTGTCAGGAAGGTATGAGTTCAAATCTCACTTTTAACACTGTCTAGAGGGGTGATCCTGGGAAAACCACTTCATCCCTCAGTGCTCCTGGAAACTCTCAAAGACTCTGAGCTACAGCCAAGTTTCTGATCTGCTTTGCTGGAGGGAGTTTCCATGCCAGGGAGTTCCCCACAATGAAGAAATCTCGGATCCAGGTAACAAATATGGAGAGCCTCCTTCCCAAGATTCAAATGAGGCTCAAAGGAGATAATGTGTGTCGAGTGCTTTGAAAATTAAAGGGTCATAGAAATATTTGTTGTCCTTATGTCATTGTTACAGCTCGCTCTCTCCACACAAGGCAGCTACAGGTGTCAGGAGGACTTTAGAAAACCTTAAGTAATAGACTTAACAGAATCCCAATAAAACTGGGTGTAAGTGCTTTTCTTCCTAACTTGATTCAAAGCCTTCTTGCGCTCTCCATCAACAAAGCGTTAAGAAGTGCCTGGCCATTCCCTCTGGGACTCACTTTCTTTTTCTCTGAGGGGTTAAGGTTGACAGCAAATATATATGGTCCAAGGCAGAACTGGAACCAGACTTTTCTGGATTTAAAGGGCAGTCCTCTATTTCTCATTCTCTGCTGCCTTTCAATGCAATATTAGTTATTCCAATATTAGTTATTAATTAGCTATTATGACTAACAGTAAGGCAGGTTGGGTTTGTACAGTAGAAACACACACACACACAGAGGTAGTGACCAGGCCCAGGTGAATGGGAAGAGCCCTGAATGGAAGAGGTCTGTCATGGCACCTTGGTACAAATCTCACTTGGACATCACCCCCGAGAGTGATGAGACCATGATGCTAATTCCATGAAAGTCAGCTGATTCATCCCTAGACTTGACTGGCTCCTCAGGAATCTGCTTCCTCTGTCTTTCAGCTGTTGGGCAGGGTGTTGGCAGAGTGCAGAAGAGGGCAGCTCTGAGGAGCCACACTTCTTTTCACGAGTTCTGTGACCTTTTTAGACTATGCTTCTGGTCTGGGGCCAGCCTCGATTGACTGTCTATGTTTACAACCATTCACCTCTAGCCTAATCTTGTGGTAACCTCAGAGTTGGCAAACTCAGCAGGCATTCTCTGGCTGCCTGCAGATTCATCTTGGGTTACTCTAGGAAGGTAACTTAACCTTTATGTTTCAGATTCCATTCAAGACTATGACAATACCATGGACGGTTCCTGCAGTGTGGGATCTGAGACCCAATGTGGAGCAAAGCTTGAACTCTCATCTCTTGCTCCTCTAGAAGGGGTGAGGAGTGGGCTAGCTTGGTTAGCAGCAGCAGCAGCAGCAGCAGCAGAAGCTAGCATTTATATAACTCTTTCATGATAGTGAATGTTATCTCCTTTGATCCTCGCAGCAACTCTGGGAGGCATGAAAACCTCAGTCCTTTGACTCTTGTCTTCTACTCTGTTCTCCCTATGTATACCACCTTCCACTTTTTAAATAACCAGATTGTAATAAAATGTACTTTGTGCCGAAAATGTACTAAACCTAAATGAATATTCCTTTGGTTCTAAAGGCACTTTGGGCTCTATGCTCTGGCACAGAAACTTCGCCGTGAATATCAGTTACATCAATTGTATTGTTGCCAAGGACAGTAACTTGAATATAGGGCTGCTATTGGGCTGCAACAACCCTACGGGATACCCTGGGAGCTGCTTTCCTGGGTGATGCATTTTACCAGATTGTTTACTTATCTTTTTCTCGTAGGATCAGAAGGCAAATCATGCCCCTCTGCCCCAAATTGTAGGCATCTGAGCCTTTTGGTTACATGGATTTTGTGTAAAAGGATATTTAGTGCATTCCATTCCTAGTTAGGGACCTCCTATACAAGAGTATCAGACAAGAACACTGGGGCCTGCAGCTCCCCTGAGAACGCCCAGATTAGAATATGATTGGGGAATAGTTAACAAAATAAATAAAAGCACAATAGAACGTAGTAGATAATGCTATTGTATGGTTTTCTAAATCAATATATGGCCAGGGGAGGTGGGTAGGGAGGTATCTTTCTCAAATACATCACAGTCAAAGTGATTTTCCTAAAGCTCAGCTCTAACTTCATAAGCTCCTGTTACCTACTTTTGCTTTCTAGGATAAGATAAAAACTCAGTTTAGCATTTCACAGCCTAACTTCCCTAAAGATTTCTTTCCTATCAGTCTCAATCTTAATCCCATTATTAATACTTAGTTTGCTCTGCCTAAGGAAGGAAATGTGATCAGCACTCTGACTTTGTTGACCTAATACTGGAAATGCAGCGAGTAGAGACCTGACTACTCACTCTTTGGCCCGGCTGTGGATGTCCTTCAGCTTGACATCGCGGCTGCTCACTGATGACATGCTGCCTCTTTTCTTCAGTAACCTAGAAGCCTTATCTTTGGTGGCCTCAGACATCTTGATTAGAGCCTACAGAAGGAAATGTCTAATACAGTAGGATAGAAATATGAGTTTTAGCCTTGGTGGTGTGGATAGTAATAACTGACATTCCTATAGTAGTTTAATACAATATCTCACTTGATTTTTGCAACAGCTCTGGGGGAGGGTCTTAGGAGAGAACCTGGTGCTACTATCACCATCACTTTACAGATGGGGAAACTGAGTCTGAGAGTGCCAGGGGTCACATAGCTAGCAAGTGTCTGAGGCCAGAGGGTAGTCAGTCCATCAACATCCACGTCATTTCTCTGCTCAATAGACATCAGTGGTTCCATAGTGCTTCTAGGTTAAAATAGAAACTGCTTGGTTTTTAAAGTACCTCACTCTGCCTCCAATCTTTCTAGTCTCCCTGTTCTCTAGGATCTAGCCAAATCTCTCTGTTCTTTACACACAACACTCTATCTCTCTTCTCTATGCCTTTGTCCTGGCTCTTTCCCCCACCCCGAATGCACTCCCTCCCCCTCAGCTCCTAGAGTCTTTTTCTCTTCTTTCAAGCTAAGCTTGAGCACTGTGTTGAAGCCCTTCCTGAGCCCCTCCCCAACAAATGTTGGTGTGTTCCCTCCTTCTATTGAACTATTCCATTTGTATTTATTCTGCACCTACTTACATAAATACTTCTTATCTCCCCTACTGGGATATGTTTCCTGTGGGTAGAGATTGTTTCATTCTTTGTACTTGTATCCCCAAGGCCTGGAACATAGTAGGCGCTTAATAAATGCTTGTTGACTGCTTGCTTTGTAGATCAGATGTACAAGTCACAGAATCTGAGAGTTGGAAATGACTTCAGAGGTCAAATCCAACTTTTATCTGAGCCAGAATCCGCCCCCCCCCCCCCCCCCCCTTCTGTAACATCTTGGAAAAGTAGCCACCAGGTCTCTGTTGGAACCTTCTGACTCCTTCCCCAGAGGACTTCCAATGGAGGAAGCATGCACATAGTCATGCTCACTTCAAACCTGGCTCTGACCTCCTGGACCCAGCCACCCCCTCTGCTCCCCCCGCCCTTTCCCTTTGGCTTTGTAGAGCTCTAATTTGCACGGTTTTCCCTATTCAGAATGTAAACTCCTGGAGGACAGGGATTGTCTTTTTGGTTTGTTTTTTTTGCTTGTATTTGCATTGCCAGAATTTGGTACGGTGCTTGGTTCACAGCAAGCACTTAGTTAGCTCTTGCTCTCCAAATGTTTCTGTCTCTGTCTCTGTTCCTCTTTCTCTTTCTCCTCCCTCCCTCCAGTGAGGGCAAGCCTGTTATCTTCCAAGGCAGCCCATCCAACTTTTAGATAGTCCTAATGGTTAGGGAGCCCCCCTTTGCATAACTCATGGAGCTGAGTCTGCCGCTCTCTACCTCCCACCCGCTGCTCCAGGTGCCGCTTCTGCTTTTGCCCTTGGGAGATAAGCAAGCCCTCTTCCATCCCTTCAAAGACTTGAGCACAGCCATAGTCTTCTCTTCCTCAGGATTGTTGCTGTTGTTGGGTTATTTTAGTCCTGATCCTTCATGACGCCCTTTGGGGTTTTCTGGGCAAAGACACCAGAGTAGTTTGCCACGTCCTTCTCCGGGTCATTGTGCAGATCCCCAACTCCTTAAATGGCACAAACTCGAAGTCCTTCATTGATCTGGTCGCCCTTTTCTGGACACTCTCCAGTTTAGATTATTATTCAAAGATATTTCCAATTACTTCATTGTAATGGGAAAACATTTTTTTTCAGAAAGTAAATGGACATTTATGAAAATGTTTAAATAAGATTTAAGAAGCTGAGTATTTTCTAAATTTGAGAAATTGAAGAGACCTTAGGGATGTATCTAGAAAAGTTCTTATTTTGCAAATGAGGAAAGCGAGACTTAGAGAGGGAAAATGACTTGGCCAACCACATTATTATTATTATTATTTGCTATTTTGGAGGACAATTGGGGTGAAGTGATTTGCCCAAGGTCACATGGGTAGTTTTTGTGTTACGTTTCTGAGGCTGGATTTGAACTCAGGTCCTCCTGACTGCAGGGCCGGTGCTCTATTCACAGCACCACCTAGTTCCCCCTCACATTATTTCTTAATGGAAGAATCAGGATTAGAACCCAGATCTTGGGACTCCAAGTTTTAGACTCTTTCCATTTTTCCTCACAGAATGAGTGAAAAAAAGAGAAAAATTTGTTAGCTTACAATGTGCCAGGCACTGAGCAAATTTTACAAGTGAGATTTCCTCAAATGTTCTTCCTTTAAGGAAAGGTAGCCCAGAACAGTGGTCTAAAGGCCTGAGTTCAAGTTCTGACCAGATTATTTATTTGCTTGTGATCTTTGGCTATTTACCTGAACTTTTGACCATAAGCAGGGGAATCTCTCTGACACTCAGTTTCCTCACCTGTAAAATGGGGATAATACTTGTGTTGACTACCTCACAGATTTGTTTTAAGAAAAGTGCTTTGTTAACTATAAAACAATTTAACAAAGTGAGTGATTATTTAAAATACATGGGGGTTATTCTGGCTATATCAAATTCAAAAATATTTTTAAAGTTAAAAATCGAATTGGTACCTCTCAACTCCTCTCTACTATAAGATAAGGAGGAAAAGATGCTAAGTTTCTGTTCAGTAGTTTTGTAGCTAATTAGAATAGTGAACATTCATATAGTGCTTTACATTCATCTCTCTGTATCTCAGTTTCTTCATCTATAAAATGAGGGAGTTCGACTAAATGACCTCTCAGGTTCCCTCTAGCTATAAATCTTTGATCTCATGATTTTATCTGATCCTTATAACTATCCAGTGAAGTGGTTAGAACAAATATTAATATCCCATTTTAGAATGTCTGAGTATCTGAGACAAAGAGAAGTTAATTGATTTACTCAAGGATACATAGCTAAGATGTAGCAAAGATAGAATTGGAACTCAAGCCTTCTGACTGGCTCTAGAACTCACTCAATTTCTGAATGGAAAAGTTTGTGACTTCTACCCTCTGAGGTCTCCATAAACCCCAATACATGCCCTGGAAGAGGGAAGAGTTAGACCCTGGTTGCTCTTCAATTTCCTCTTTTTGTTCTGTTTTTGGATCATCAGTGATGGTGGAGGGCTCTGCTTAAGAGGAAGGGCTTGCTTTACTTAGCCTGTTTGAAATTCCAGTGTCCAGACCTATAACTAAGGAAGGACCATTAAGTTCCTTTTCCAGGGGACTAGAGGATGCAAAGGTGTTTTTTTTTTATGATTTTAAAAGATCATACTATTAAAAAATTTTGTTATATTATGTGTTGACAACACATTTTGCTTCTTCAACAGTGTAAAAACAATTGAATTTAGTACCTACTTAGCAAGAATAATTAGCTGAAATAGGAAACTCCCAGATGGCTGAAATTGTTAATAAGATCCCTGTATCAGCTGCTTTAGTAACTAATTCTGTCCCTCTCAACTGAACTTGTCTTTATTGTGTCTTGTATTATTTTCACATCATGAATTGCAAAAAATGGATCTGAGGCACTTGGGGGCTGTTTGCTTTGGGGAGCTAAAAGGGGTAGTGAATGGTTTCATGTGGGTTCATCCAGCCCAATTTCCGGTTCCTGCAGCCAGGTGTGCCTGTTAACTGAGGAATCCTAGAACACCTGGAGCATAGGTGCCCCCTGCTAGGGAAAGGAGAGGCCTGAGTCTCCCCCAGATGGTTATGATTACTTCCATCTTTTGTAGCCTCATAGTAAACCACATTATATGCTATATATCTCATTAATAGTGCCAGATGAACTTTGAAGCATATTCTCATAGAATCTTAGAAATAGATGGGACCTCAATAGCCGTCTAGTTTAACTTGTATGAGAACAATAATTCCCATCACAGCATTATTGGTAAGTGGTCACTGCCTCTCCAGGAAGACCTCCAGTGAGTGGGGAGGCCATGATGTTCCAAGGTATTTTGGTCTTCTTTGGAGACTTCTAATAGTAGGGAAGCTTTTTCTGACATTAAGTTGAATTTTTTTCTGAAGTCTTTTCACTTTATTCTGCCTTCTGGGACCAAGCAGAAGAAATATCTTCCCTTCCCCACAGGAAAGTCCTTCAGGGACTTGAAGAGGATTATTATGAGAGTCCCACGTTTTCTCTTTTCCCATTGAAATATCTCCAATTCAATCAAATAATCTTTGTATCACATGATTTTGAGGTACTTCATGATCTAAGTTATCTTTTTCTGGAAACCCTCCATTTTATCAATGTCTCTTTCCCAAAATGTGGCACCCAGGATTGAACTGGTTCAATTGAAATTGAATATTTAGAGAGGGAAGGGAACTCAGAGATGACCAAATCTCACCTTCCCCTTTCCCCATTACCCTTGTACATAAGCAGCTGGGTGGTACAGTGAACAGAGTACTGGACCTGGAATTCAGGAAGATCTGGCTTCAGATGCTATGTGATCCTGGACAAGTCACTTAACCTCTGTCTGTTTCAATTTTCTCATCTATTAAGTGAAGATAATTATAGCACTGCCTGCCAGGGTGATTGTGAGAATCAAATTAAATATTTGTTCAGGTTTTATAAATCTTAATGCCCTATGTAAATATTAGCTATTATTTTTATAGATGTGCAGAGTAAGACCCAGGGAAATCACATGACTTGTGGCACTCTGTCCACTAGATAGGGTTGTATTTAGCAACTTCCTCATTTGATATTTGAGGTGTCAATGTCACATAGGTCATAAGTGCCAGGTCTGGGATTCGAATTCGGATAATTCAGATAACATGTCCACTCTGCTCATGCCACTCACCCCAAAGTTCTACAGCTCTCTTGAAACTTAGTGGTCTTCCAGACCCCACCTACTTGGTGACACAAAGAGAAAATCATCCATCAATCACAGGTTCATAGAGTCAGATCCAGAAGGGAACTTTAGAGCTTGAGTTCAACTCCACCATTTTCACAGATGAGGAAATTCATTTTGTGAGGGAGGCAGCTGGGGAGGGGGCGGGGTGAAGCTCAGCCTGAAGTCAGGAAGACCTCAGTTCAAATTGACCCTCAGATGCTCTGTGTGACCCTGGGCAAGTCACCTCTGTCAGCCTCAGTTTCCTCAATTGTAAGAGAGGGCTAATAACTTACCTTTCAGGGTTCTTGTGAGGATTAAATGACATAACATTTCTAACGTGCTATGTGAATGCTGTGGATAGAGGGCTGAGTGTGGAATCAAGTCTGGCCTCAGACACTTACTAGCTGTGTGACCCTGGGAAAGTCACTTCACCCTGTTTGCCTCAGTGTTCTCATCTGTATAAAGCACTGGAGAAGGAAATGGCAAACCACTCCAGTATCTTTGTCAAGAAAACCCCAAAAGAGTCAGGAAGAGGTTGGGGACTAAGGAAAAAGACTGAAGGACAACAAATGAATGCTAGTTATTGTTAAGGGGAGTTTCTAGGGTTCTCAACCCCAAGCCTGAGGGTGGGAGCTGCCCACCCCTGCCAGGGTCAGGCTAGATTCCAGGGGTGCTTGGCAGGGGACCAGCTCCATCCAGCTCCGCTTCTCTGCTTCCTGCTAGGGCAGACTGGAAGTGAAAGCCTCCACTGAGGCAGGCTGAGGGCAGAGGGGCTGGGGTCAGTGCTCTTCGTTTTTGAAGGTGGGGAGCATGAGGGGGTCAGAGCTGGGGTGGGGAGGGAGGGATGGATCTAAGGATCTAAGGGCCAGAGGTGCTCCTCTCTACCTCAGCCGAGACCCCAATGCTGCTTTTACAGCCTTACCCCCTTTCTTCTTCCCCCTCTGCTTTGCAATGCTATGCTTTCCCAACCTGCAGCCGGTTCCCCCCTCAGCACCCATAATTGAGTTGGGAAAAATAGGCTTACTCACTCTCTGCCAGGCAAGGCACGCAATACATTCCATTCAACGCACTTGCTCCCAGTGCAACGGCAGACCCTAAATGTCAAGGGTGCGGAGTTCTGCCGGGCAGGGCAGGGAAATGCTCCAGCTTGGGCACCCCAGCCGGCCGCCTAGCTGGTGGTCAGGCGCTTCGGGCTCCCCAGATCCTCCCGAGGAGGGAACAGCAAGAGCAGAGCCTCGCTGCTGTCCAGCGTCTCCAGGGCTACACGTCCAAACAAGGGGGCCATAGCCCGCCTCCAGACACGCCCACTAGTCAGGTGGTCCTTCCTGGGAGCCGGCCCCGGCCCCCGACCCCCCACCCCGACGCACCGCCTCTTCGGGTCCTGGAGCACCCTGGGCACAGTCCAGGAACAGGCACGGTCAATGCCCTCTGTCTGGGGAGGGCTGCTCGGAAAGCTCTCCCCCCAGCAGCCCCCTCCCCGCCCAAATAGTGGGATGTCCAGGGATAAACAGAACCGAGGGCAACGGCCACCAGACCCCTCAAATGTTCAAGGATTTGGAGTCAGCTGGCCTGGATTCTACCTGTGGACCTTGGGAAAGCGACCAGACCTCTGTGGGTTTCTTTTTCTAATCATTAACATACTTGAGCCAGTCAACCTACGTTTAAGTGCTAAGGAAGGCAAAAGACAGTCCCTACTCCCAAGAAGTTCCTAGTCTAAGGGGGAAGTCATACACTACAACTACACTCCCACAAGATCTAGGCAGGATAAATGGGGGATTTTTCTAGAGAGACAGCCCCAAGATCAAGCACGACCTCTGGCAGAAGGCGGAACTTTAGCTGAAGCTCAAAGGAAGGAGGGGAAGCCAGGAGGAGGGAGAGAGGTTCAGGCATGGGGAAAACATTGGGATATTGGTGGATGGAATGTGAGGTCAAGGACCCCCAAGGAGGCCAGTGTAAGGAATAAGAAGACTGAAAAAATGGGAAGAGGCCCAGTGATAAATGACTTTAAAACCAGACAGAGGATTTTCTATTTGATCCTGGAGGTATTAAAGACCACTGGAATTTATTGAATAAGATGTAGACAGAGTTGTCCTTTAGGAAGATTACTTTGACAGCTGAGAGGAGCATAGACTGGAAAGGGAGAGACCTTAGGCTGGGAAATCCACCAGCAGTTATTGTCCAATAGTCCAGGGGCCACGTGATAAGGCCCTGCACCAGGGTGGTGGAAGGTCAGAGAGAAGTGGGCTCATAGAAGCAGGGTTAGATTTTATACTCTTGGGTTCAGAGGTCACTGCAGACAACCACAGCCATGCTGTTAAAAGATGCTTGCTCTTGGAAGGAAAGCTATGGCAGATCTGGACAGCCTGCTAGAAAGCAGAGACAGCACCTTGCCAACAAAGGTCCTTATATCAAAGCTATGGTTTTTCCAGTAGCAATGTATGGCTATGAGAGCTGGGCTATGAAGGCTGAGTGGTGCAGAATCGATGCTTTCGAACTGTGAGGCTGGAGAAGACCAATGAAAGTCCATTAGACAACAAGGAGTTCAAATCAGTCAGTGCTTAAATTAATTCAGACTATTCATTGGAGATCAAAGACTGAAGCTAAAGCTTAAATACTCTGGCCTCATAACAAGAAGACAGGGCTCATTGGAAAAGATCTTGATGTTGGAAAAATTAAAAGCAAAAGGATAAGGGGCAACTTATATGGATAGAAGGGTGCTCTGGTCCCTGAGGTCATGAAGGGTCAGACATGACTGAACAACAACAAGACACAAAGGTGGAACTTACAGGACATGGTGGCCATTTGGTTATGGTTGTATGGTACCTCCGTTAGCGTCTATGCGACCTGTGTACTTACTTCGCATCTGTTACAAATGCCCATGTATGTGCTTGTCTTTCCTGTAGAATGCAAACTCCCTGAGGGTAGGGTCTATTTTACACTGTGGCTGGCACAACATGGGTGCTTGATGAAAGCTTGCTGGAGATTGGCTGATACAGCCAAGCATCCTTATAGAGTAACGCAAGGAAGAGTGAAGGTCTCAGGCTTGCATCCCGAAGCTATGGCTTTGTTTGCTGTGGCAGCCCAGACTCCTTCTCCTGCATTTGTAAGATGCTGGGGGTGGCAGACAAGGGCTGCCTGGATGGGAAGAATGCCCAGTTCAGAGCTGGAAGACCCAGACTTGGACGCTACTTTTGCTATTTACTAGCTGCATGAATGTGCATGGGTTATTCCATTTCTCTAGACCTCCTGGACCCTGGGCCTCTAAGAAGTCCCTTCAAGCTCTAAGACTATGGTCCTATGATCTATGAACAAGCAGATCAAATTCCAAAATTTCATTTGTGAATTGGACTGAAATAGCACATCTTTCTATTTAATCTACCACCCATTTTATGGATGAGGAAACTGGAATTAAGTGAATTTCCGAGGATCAGTCGGCTAGTAAGTGTCTGAGGTTGAATTTGAAATCAGGTCTTCATGACTCCAGGCCTGGCACACTATCCACTGTGCCATCCAACTGTCTCCACTGAGTAGGATCTTGGGCAAATCATGCAATCTCTCTGTCCCAAAGTTTCCTCATTTATACATAGTGGGGATAATACTGGAAAGTTCTATCCTCTCAGGAACTCTCCCCACTCACCACCCCAGGCTTGTTCAATGGGTTGTGTTCCCAAACTCCCTCAGCCATGGGTAAAATCAGGGGATTGGATTGGATTGGATGATTAGCATTCAATCTATGACCTTTACACATGTCTGTGTATATCTATATGGGACCTTACTACACCTCAGAAGCACCTTTCATGGGTGCTTCAGACTCAATGTATCCCAAATGAAGTCCCCTCAATTTCCATCTGATTTCACCATTTCTATTTGCAGCATCACAATTCCTCCCCAACCATGGGGGGCTATCTCTGACCCTACTCTCCCTCCCTCATCTCATATCAAACCACTTGCCAAGCCTTCTTGAGTCCCTTATGCAAACATTTCTCCCATATGCTGGTTTCCCAAGCCCAGTAATCTATTTTTTTTTTGCTTTTTTTTTTGGAGGGCAATTGGGGTTAAGTGACTTGCCCAAAGTCACATGGCTAGTAAAGTGTGTCAAGTGTCTGTGGCCGGATTTCAGTTCAGGTCCTCCTGACTCCAGGGCCGGTGCTCCATTCACTGCGATACCTAGCTGCCCTCAAGTAAGCTATTAATAGCCTGTGCTACAACTGTCAGTCTCATTAGCAGCATTTCCTGCACCCCACTTTTAGACAAGTTAATTAATTTTTCTGGACTTTAGTTTCCTCATGGGCAAAATGAGAAAGCTGCAGTTTTGTCCTGTGAAATTCTTTTCACCTTGAAATCTCATCCTATGGAATGGAAAGAGGGCAGGACTATCCACTCTTTCCCTTCATTGTAATGACCAGGTGATGCTCCCAAAGGAAGATGACAAAATGGGGCATTTTCTTGCCTTTGTTATGGTGTTTGGGGCAGAGTGTCCCTTGCCCAGCACCACCGTGCTGCTGACCATTGTCTCTATCATTCCCAGCAGTCTACTTGTCCGTTCATCCTATTATTATTCTGTTAACATAAAAATGCATCAGCAAAGTTTCTCTTGATGATGATGATAAAACACTCCACAGCCCAAAGACACTGTTCTCATAGTTTTCATTTATTTTCCAGAAAAAAATCACATTTAAATTAGAACTTATTCAGACAGTTCCTCTTGCTCTTCGGTACAGAATGATTCCACTTTGCTCTGAAATGGAAACCCTCCCCACAGTAATCTGTCAGGGGCAAGAATTGCATAATTGATATTTTGTGACATGAGTCAAAGGGGGGTGGGTGGGAACATGAAGGAAAACATTTATAAAAATCCATTATTTACCAAAAAAAGTGATAGCCACAGATTGGTATCCTAATCTATAAGGCAAGTAATATTAAAATATGTTGGTTCATGATTATCTTCAACAACTCAACACAACACCTTCATCTCACCACGGTCCAGCACTGTCAGATGCTGTAGCCAGTTAGATGCCGAAGGTTGTCCAGTGCTGCAGACAACACACCATGTTGCCTGTCCACACGGACTTTTCTCTGAGAACACTGGCTACACAGTAAAGCTTTCATTACAGACTGAGCAGTTCACAGGGTATCATAGAATAAATTGCACACGGAGGCAAAAAGGCCAGGCATTTAACTTAAACTTTAAAAATATACTTGTGTGTATTTTCATCCACAATTCTTATAAACATTTTATACACAAAGTATTTTATAAAATGATAGAGCTACTTGATACAGGATCAGAGAGGGAGAAATCCAACCCATTTCTGTTCCAAGGGGGTAGGGGACAGAACAACAGAAGAATCCTGTCCCCCAGATCAGAAAGCGCCCTAGACTCCCAAGTTGCCAGTGGGTCCTCATTTCCCACTTCACTCAAAGTACATGGCATTCATTAGACAGCAGTTTCCCCTGGAAACACCATAGTTGAATTTCATTACTTTTAAGGAAAGAAACATTTTTGCTGATTCCTTTCATGGTTCCTTTCTTGTGAAATGAGAAATAAAACTTTTTTAAAATGGCATATATATATGCATATACTGGGGGTCCACGCTAAACCTGACCATCTGATTTCTATTTTCTGTGCAAAGTGAAAACAAGATTAATAATAATACCAACAACAACAACAAATCTCTTCCATAGAAACACAAGAACAGACCTCAAACACCATACAAAGCAGCGGGTCCTGTGGTAAAACAGCTTGAAGTACTATCACAGACAAAATTCACAGAATCCCAGAATTTTCAGAGTCAGCAGGGACCTCAGGGGTCATCTGGTCCAACTCATACCTGAATAAGAAACCCCTTGACAGAATCTCCAATGAGTGACCATGCAGTCTTTGCCTGAAGACCTCCATGGAGGAGGAACCATCTACCTCATCGAGCAGCTCACTTCACTTTTTGGGCAGTTCCAGTGGTTAGAAAGTTTATCTCTTCATGGTGCCTAAATCTGCCTTTTTGTACCCCCCTTCCATTTGTCCTCATTCTGCCCTCAAGAGAACAAAGCTAACCCTGCTCCCACTTTCAAGTACTTGAAGACAGTTTTTGCCGAGCTTGACACTGTTAGGGAGGAAATATTCAGCAGTTGTATTTCCATCTTCATAATAGAATCACTCCCCCTCCTCATCCCCCCTACCCCCATCCAACTTCAATCATGTCAGGATTAAAATACTGACTAGGAAAACCATCTCCAGCCTACATGAGAATCCAATTATCATTCTGGCAATTTACAAGGAAAGGAAGGAATCTGATTTTGGACTTGGGACAGTACTGTGGATTGGCCCCAGTAATTTGTTGGGTTCCTGAAAGGAGTTTATAATGATAATGCATTGGGAATTAATTTAGGCAACAAAATAAATGAAAAATTGCTATTGATGTGCATATAAGAATGAAAGAGATGAGATGAAATTCAGATTTGTGTCCTCCCTGTGCTGAAATAAAACATTTAGATAGATGTGTTTATTCTGTAACAAATTACAAACCCTGAATGAGAGGGCAGTTTGAACTGTTTGTAGAAATGCCAAGTGGTTCAGTTTTGCTCTAATTGAAAGCATATGTATTGTCTAGGTAAACTTGAGCAGACCATGGAGTTTAGAGATGGAAAAGGGACTATAGATCTTTTGGTCAACTCCTTCATTTTACCAAGAAGGAAACTGAGGCACAGGGAGGTGAGCTCATGCAGGAAGAAAGGGAGGTAGCCTGGTGTGGTGTAGGTTTGCATCCCAGCACTATCAATGATAAGCTGTGTGACCTTGAGTAAAGTCACTTTACTCGTCTGAGCCTCAGTGTCCTGAATTGTAAAATGGGGGTGATGATACTCACACTCCCTACCTCATGATGTTATTGTGAAGAAAGAGTACCCTAAGGAAGTATAGAAATACTAGCTTTCATTATTCTCAGGTAGCAATCTAGACCTAACTCACAGCTCCTTTTACAACAACCCCAAACTCTGTTGATTTCCCTGTAAAACACTTGGGAAGCCCAAACATCATGAATAGTCCCAGGAAATGCTCAGAGGATGCTGATTTTACTATTCTGCTACTCTCTGATTTACCTTTTCCTAAACTTCTGTTTTCCTACAGTACTGAGAAAGGTGGTTACAGTCATTACTTCCCAATCATGAGTCCGTAAATTCATGGTTTACTTCACACAAACCTGGGGACTGATGGTTATCGGCATGAATGAGCTCTAAGCTGTAAAAACCTCAAAGCACTTTCTAGGGAAAGATCCCAGGATATTTTTCCAAAGGCAGAACTTCAACTAGGTACTTTTATAGAATTCTACAATTGGGGGAAACTAATATTTTTTTTTAGAGGGAAGCTGGTATAGTATAATCAGAAAGATGGATTTGAGTCTTACAACTGACCCATATTTGCTGTGTTATCCTGGGTAAGACAGCCCACCTTTGGGTGCTTCACACAACTCTCTAACTATCTAAGGTCTGGTCATGTTACATTGCTCAAGAAGCTTCAGTGACTCCCTCTTGCCTCTGGGATAATGGAATATGGCCCCAGATGACTCCTTTGTATGGCATTTAGCATTCTTCCTCATTGCCTCAGTCTTCCTTTCCAGACTGATTTTACATTACTATCCCTCACACTCTTTACATTTCTACCAGTTCAGCTTCCTTGATGTCCCCACTGCTAAATACCTTTTCCCCTGGGACTCCATGCATGCACAGGATCTCCTTCATTCCCGGAATGTGCTCCATCCTCATTTCTGACTCCTTCCAAGATCAGCACAAGTGCTGACTCTGTACTAGGGTTTTTTTTTGACACCCCTGGTTATCAGGGATTAATCTCCTAACTCCCCTCTACCTCATACCTTTTTTTGTATTTACTTATCTTCATGTGAGTCCCTTGAGAGCAGGGACTCTCCAAACACAGGGATTTGCCTTTCATTGTCCCTCAGCACATACCTGGCACATAGTAGGTGCTTTTGACTTTTATTGTTCAGTCACGCTTGACTTGTCATGATCCTGTTTGGCAAAGATACTGGAATGGTTTGCCATTTCCTTCTCTAGCTCATTTTACAGATGAGGAAACTGATGCAAAGAGGGGTAAGTGATGTGAACAGGGTCATACATCTGGGAAGTATCTGAGGCTAGATTTGAAACTAGGTCTTCTGACTCCAGAGCCATTGTTCTATCCATTGTATCACACAGGTGCCTATTGAGTGACTGACTCATGGTCTTGCCCCTCTCATTATAATAAAAGGTTAACGCCTTGAGGATAGAGCCTCTAATATTTTTCATCCTTGCATTTTCAGTACCTAGCAGAGTCACACACTCTCTTGGTGCTTAATAAATGCTTTTTGGGTGAATGAATGAATGAATCTCAATTTCCCCACAGGATCATCTAAATAGAAGGGCAGAATCTCAAGGGCCACATTCCATTCATGGATGCAGGAAGCCTTTCTCCTGTTACTATTTGCTAAGTAGGTGACAAGGTGACAAGGTAAACAAGCAGAGAAAGGAAGCGTAGTGTAAAGCCTTAAGAGAGAGTTGCAGGTATTGTGGAGGGAAAAAGAAAAATTCCCATTTGGTTGCCAGTGACTAATCAAGCAAAGACACCTAATAAGCATCCACAGAATTTCAGAGGCTTGCTTTTGGATGAATATATTCATTCTGATTTCCAAATAATTCCAATCTAACTTATTTTAAAGGAAATAGCCCATGCATTTTTGTTCATTTCTGAATCATTCTTACAGGTGTCCATTCACCTGAAAAACCAGGAGTTCTTCACCTTTTTTTTCGTGTCCTGGACCCCTCTTGGCAGTCTGGTGAAGCCTAGGGACCCTTGCTCTGAATAATACTCATAAATATACAAAGCAAAAATATTTAGGACTAAAAAGAAATCAATTATATTAAAATACCGTTATCAAATATATGAAAAAAACCCTGTTCACAACCCTTGGTTAAGAATCCCTGACAAACTAACTCATTTGAGCTTTTCTTGCTTATTTCTGCCCTGGAAATTATAGAGCAAAACAAGCAATAGAATGTAACCCTTTGAGCACAGGGACGGGTTGTTTTTTGTCTTTGCATCTCTCCTCTCCCCTTCCACATAGTAAGTGGTACATAGTGGTGATTAATAAATGCTTATTGAGTGAGTGCCTGAATGAATTAAGTACAGCTGGTCAGCATGGAATTCTGCTTTGAGGACAGACAAGATGTCAAGTCTTTGGGAAAGTGGAAACGTTTCCATCTCCTTAAATGCTCACTTCTTCATTAACAACCTGTATGCTTTACTATTGCTAAGACAGATTGCCTTTAAGTGTTTAGATTCAGTTGGGCAGAATGCTGAAATGGAAGTGGGGATTGAGACTCTCATTGCAGCCCATTCAAACTTGGGAATGTCCCCCTCCCAGCTGTCACTTCTGAAGTCTGTAATGCTACATGATGTAGAGAGCCTCACTTTGAGCCTTCTGTTCTAAGAGTGGGGTTGAGTTTGATAACCTGACACCCTCCACAGAGCGTAGACAGCATGAAGCCCTCCTATTGCTTTAAGGTCCCCAAGAAAAGAACCTGAGTGTGAAATTTTAACAGACTATATCCCATATTTGAGAGCCTGAGGAACTTCTGCAGAGATGGAAAAAAGGGTCAAAAAAGACTTTCCTTTTTTTCCCTTTTTGAAGTGGGAAGAGACTTAAATAGATAGAAAAACTATAACACTTGATCTGAGAAAAGGGACATCTATTTGGGGCTTCTGGGTGTTTAAGCTTAGGCTAACAATGTCAGGACCAGAATGGAATCTGAGAGGTGAATCTCAGCCTATGTCCTTCTCCTGAGAGTGGCATGGATTGACTTAATTTTTTATAGCACTTTGAGCTTGGGATTTTCATAAGAGATGTGGACATTTACTATCCCATCCTTCTTCTCTTACCCGGAAGCAGAAAAGGAAGCCAGTCAATTTGGGCAGGCAGGGCTTCCTGGTTTCCAGTCCCAAGCATTCAAAGAAGAAAATGTGTTCAAAATAGTAAAAATCTCAAAGAATCATAGAATTCCAGAGCCTCAAGAGGCCTTAGAGATTATTTAAATCTCTAAATAATTTAAATTATTTAGATTTAAACAATCTACTCCCACCCCAAATGTTAGAAGAGGAAACTAAGCTATGTAGAAGGGAAAAGACTTTTCCATAGTTATCTAGCAAGAGTTAGCAGCAGAGAAAATTAGAGCAGTTTGGAGCCTCTTTAAATACTCCACGCACAAACATGTATGTGTGTGTGCGCACATGCATGTGCACATGTGCATACTCAGATAGGGAGTAGGGAATAAAGACCCGACCTGAGATTTCCCCAGTGTAGGGAACTTCTGGATAAGGAAATTCCCTATCACTGCAGGTTGGCACCTTTTCTACAGGGCATAGGCTGTGAGAGCTGCTTAGGATTGTGAGAAGTTGGGTCACTTACCCAGGCTCACACAGAGGCGAGCCTGGGTCTTCCTCTGTCCAAGGCCAGCTCTTTACCCATGACTAGACTGTCTCGCCTCTCCTGTGTGGATACATACACACAGAGATGCATGGAAGTACATAGACATACACATAGATTTATGCATGTCTCTATCCTAAATATAAATATGTATATATACTTAAAGTTTAACTTTATCTGAGATGTACTTACATAATTATACTAATTTACTTTGAGCACAGAGAGATCTCTTTTTGACTTTTAATCAGTCCAGCATATTACCCAAAGTGATGCAGTGAGTTTTTCTTTGGGCAAACTCCAACTCTGGTAAGAGAAGAATAAAACTTGAAAAATATATATCTCACTATACAAAAAACTCATAAAATGAAAATTCTCATCATTATTAATTTAACTAACTGAGATAAAACACTCTCTAATGAATAATAAGAATCCATTTCAAAAAGCATTCATCATGGAAA
Source organism: Petaurus breviceps papuanus (assembly GCF_028583685.1). Classification (NCBI taxonomy): domain Eukaryota; kingdom Metazoa; phylum Chordata; class Mammalia; order Diprotodontia; family Petauridae; genus Petaurus; species Petaurus breviceps. The sequence goes on from NW_027185852.1 coordinate 8,844,060, forward strand.
CATGGAATTCACTTGAAAAAAAGAAGAAAGCTTCTTTCTGTCAGAGTGGAGACAAGATTATCATGCAGCACTTAAAATCCAACCAAATGCTATTTTTCGTCTGTCTCCATTACTGGGACATCTTGATGAGTGGGGATGTTTGGAGGAATCCGGCAATCTGGTTGACACTTATTATGGACAATTTTTGGTGACTTGGACCCAGAGACACTAATAATGTGTCCGTTCTCCTTTCATGGCTGAGGACCATTGCAGCATCTCTCAGTGTCATTGTCTCAACATGAATTCTCATTTTACACTGCGACAGAATTGTGTTTGCTAAGGCCAAGATTGAGCCTGCAAGTTTAAAAACAACAACAATAACCAAGCAACTAGAAATAAATACGCATACATACACACAATCACACCACACACACACACTCCTCAATCCCTGATATGAACTTGTTTTTGCTGCTATTTGTCTCTTTTTCCTGAAAGCTGAATTCAAGTAGAATGTAAGCTACTTGAAGACAGGGACTATTTTTATTGTTGTCTTTGTGCTCTCAGTGCCTAGCACAGTGCCTGGCATAGAGCAAATGTTTGATAAATGTTTGAGGAATGAAAAAGAGAAGATGGAAGGAAAAAAGGAAGGAGGAAAGGAAGGAAGGACAGGAGGAAGGAAGAAAAGAGGGAGGGAAGAAAGAAAAAGCGTGGGAGAGGAGGGTTTGTCTAGTTAAATGAGCTTTTAGTGTATTTAGAAACCTATGACTCCCGTTATCTGGTACAGGGATTGTAGGCAATATTAATTTTTTAAAATTTCATACCTAGAGATTCTGAATCACTTTAGGGATCCTTGTCATATATATTTTAAAAATTACATTTTTACAATATCAACAAATGAAGGCATCTTTTTAAAGAGTTACCATAGGGTTTATATGACTTAATTAACTCAAGACTGTGTAAAGTAAAATACAAAGAGTAAGTCATAAGGACCAGAAAGAAATATTTACATATATGCTTTCTGAGTTACTACTTAGTCAACTACCTTTCATGGAGGGATTATTCTAGACACTTTTAAGAGTTCTGTTCTTACAAGACATCTTATTTCCTGACCTTTGTTTCTTATTGGTTTCAATCTTTCCTATTTTAGGAAATATGTTCCCCTTTCTCTTTCCACTCCCTCATTTGGGCTTCCCTAATATTTCTGAGCTCCTTAATTCATGGAGGATTCCATTTGTCAAAGTGGACAAAGGGTCCCTAAGTAACTCTAGTGTCTCCACCAGGTCATTGTAGGTAATTAACCCTCTGGACAATGATGAGTAGGGTGGCAGTGATTCTTCCCCTGTGAAGCCCATTGTCCATTCCCCATGTTTACATAAACACTCATCGAAGCCTACATGGACAAATAAAAGTAATGCTTACATTTTCCCTCTTGTGGGTTTAGGTTACGGAGGGTCTTCTTAATAGATTTTAACCCCCGGTTCCCAAATTGTAAGTGCCAAAAGTCATTGCAGTGAGTGGTTAAAACAAATCAATTTATGAGTATGATAATAAAGTTACTTTAAAATTAGACTAGGCAGGAAGCTGTTCAAAAACAGAATTCCTATAATTTTAAGGTGGGTAAGGAGGGGATGAAGACAATATATCTAAGACAAGTATGCTGGATAGGGGATGGGCCTCGGAGTCAGGAAGACTTGGGTTCAGGCCCCCTGAATCATCCTGCCTGTGTGACCCTGGGGAAGTCCCTTAACTTCTTAGCATCCAAGTCAACTCTTTCAGATGGGAAATGTTAGAACGGGTACAGATTTCTTAATGGTTGTTTGTTATACTGATGAAATCACATCTGGTTAAAATTATGTATGTATAGACACATATACTTGTGTATACATACATGCATACAAGCATATAGATATATATGTATGTGGTCTCCAAGAGAGGCAGTGTAATCTATTAGATAGAAGGCTGGCCTTAGAGTTAGGATGATTTTGGTTTAAGTCCTGCCTTCAACACATATTAGCTATATGACCATGGCCTTAAACTCTCAGTGCCCCAGGATAAAGCCTAAGAATGATGAATTTCTGAGAAGTTGTATCAGTGAAGGGAATCTCCACACAGGGAATACCCTTCACCAATGAAATAACATATACAGATCCTCCCACCTCTCCAAAAATGTATCTAAATACTAACTGGGTGCTGTGCCAAGGGATTGAAGGGTAGGTTCCTCCATGGAAAGACTGGACAATAGTTCCCAGGGAGTGCATCCCAAGAAGTATTTCTCCTCCGGGAACCTGCATTTTGCTGGTCAGGGCTAGAGGACTGAATTGTCCCCCTTCTGCCTCATAGCAATGGGTGTCAATGATAGGAGCTGTGCATTGCACTCATCTTATTCGTTCCAAAGGAATGGCCAGTATTTCTAGTTTACAGTAACTCAGATTTTTAAAGAGCAGCTCGTTCATCGGAGAGAACATTTATTTCAGAGAACTTTAGTCATACAGCCTGACTTGGTTTTCCCCATTCCCCAAAAGACTTTCAAGATGTGAATCAACATTCTCCAATCAGAAGGATGCAGGGGACTTCAGAACTCACTCAGAGACGGGCAGCCTCCACGTAGGGGAAGAAGACAGACGCTGCAGGTCAGTTCAGCCTGCAGAGTTTCAGAAACAGTTATGTCCACAATCAGGTACCAATTCTCAATCAAGATCTCAAGAAATTCTCATCCTCTTAAAATCACAATAAAACTGCTTGGTTCTCCAGGAATCTCCATATATGCCCAGCTTGGGGGAGGGCTGGTGAGTGTAGGGAAATGGCCCAGATTCCAGGATCATCTGGAATCTCAATCATAGTTTCATAATTTTCACTTTAAATATCCCCTTTTTTACATATTATAAAAATAAGAGGCCCTGTTTACATGGCGTGCATTTTTAGGAAATTTGCGGTTTGAAAAAAAAGCGGTTAAAAAGTGGTACATCTTGCATTCTTTAAATACGTTGTAACCTTAGAATTGACTGAAATCTTTTTAATTGAACCCCACTAAATGTTGGAAGGTAGAACTTTTAATTTCACACTATAGAATAAGACATAGTAAGGACTGGAGGAGAAAAAGGAAAGCTGTGAATCCTTCTTTGCATGAGGCACCCCCTTTGAAAGCCGCTACCAATATTGTATTTAAACTTTATATATTGACAAAATGCAATCTATCTCTGTAAGCCTTGTGCCAGTCAACAGGACTACTAGTAAATTTATATACCATAGTTTAAATTACACCCATTTCATGAATGGTCAAATACTAAAACTCAAGTTTGTCTAACCGTCTGAAATACAGTCTTACGGGAATGAGTACAATTTACAAATACAATAATTACATTTTAAAACCATTAACAATGTTACACCTAGAAGTAAATACTGCGGGACTGGTCTCAACACGGTGTTGTCCACGGAGGGAGAAAGGTCACTGAAAGTAATGGATACTTCCAGTAGAAATGTCCCCAGGGCAGGTTTTACTTTGTTTTCATTAAAACCCCAAAACAAAAACCTGTTCCATGTTCCATAGTCCTCCGTGATGTGGGTTCTCCATATGCTTGCATAAGGTTCTATTAGTTATCTGCCAGATATTTTCCTGAAAAACAGAAGGTCATGAGGACAGGTTACCAACCACCAGTCTGTCTGAAGAGGGAGCGTGAGGAGGGAGACAGACATAGCCACTCCAGATGACCACAGATCCACCCTTGTCCCTGCTCCTTCTCACTATGTGTGACTGGACATGAATGTAGTTATGTGGAAGCTTTTCTTCTGTCCACATGCTATCACACAGCTGATTGAGGTTCAGTTCTCTAGAATAGCTATTCTACTTGCTACGGGTCTCCCTCAAACCAAGGATTAGCCCAAACTAGGAAATTTAGTGTCCATGAGATATCTTCAATTCAACTTCTGAAGAAAAGTTCACTTGGGGTACTAGGAACTTGGGAAATGCTACCCCATTGAAGGTAATACTCCAGAATACCATCCCATGATACCTGAGACAGAGACCCAGGATACTGGCCTCCAGGGCTTGAGATCTTGAGGTACTACCATGAACCTCCTGCTGCTGAATCATTGCAGGAGGGGTAGTGGTGCTTACGCTTAGGAGGAACTCACCTGGGATGCAGCAGGGAGCAGGAAATACCCCACTGACAGCTTCCTATCTGAAACCAATTATTCCTGTCCACTTAGTGATATGCTCAATTGTTTGTCTATACTGCAGGAGAGTATAAGATGGGCTTCCAGTGCCCTGTACATTTAAGTATCCTGGGATGAATTAGTGGTTGTTACAACTTAGGTTTGGGTCAACAAGTATTTATTAAGCACCTACTACATGTTGAAGGACTGTGGTAAGAGCTGGGGATATAAATAAAGGCAAAACCCAAAAATGAACACCTCCCCATGGTCGTTTTTCTTAAGGAGCTCGCAGTCTAATGGGGGGATAATGCGCAAATAACCATGCATAAATAGCACATATACAGGATAAATTGGAGAGAATAATAGGGTCCCAGAAGTCCTTTCTGGACATATATTTCTTCCACTGTCAATAACCCTGGAGGATCAGAATTGGGTACTGCTTGACTTTGGTCCTGAGGAACTCAGGGACACCAGGTTTGCTTGTGCGTCACCTACAGGACTTCAGAGTGAACCAAGAATGAACCCAAAGTCTTTTCATTCTCTTGACCCAACCTGATCTTTCTTGGGCTCTCTAGAAATAAGGAGAGGAGGCTAGGGACCATTCAGGATTTTTAGAGAGATTGCTAAAGGAAAAAGACTCTCCCCCAAACTACCTTGCATTCATGTTTTATACATTTTGTATATATAGATGTGCCTGTTCTCTCCCTTGACACTCATTCCCATTAGAATATAAGTTCTTTGAAAACAGGAGGTTTCTAGTTGCAGAGGGCTGGACCTGTGGTCAGGAAGAACCGAGTTCAAATCCAATCGCAGACACTTACTACGTGACCCTGGGCAAGTCACTTAATCTCTGTCTGCCCCAGTTTCCTTATCTGTAAAATGGAGGTAATGATATCTCTTTCCCAAGGGTTGCTGTGAGGATCAAATGAGATACTAATTGCAAAGAACACTTAGCATAGTACCTGGCACTCTATAGAAATGCTTATTTCTTCTCCCTCTCTTTGTATACCCAGTGCCTAGCATAGCTATTGGCAAATAATAGAACTTTAATAAGAGTTTGTTAAATTATCTGTGTTCTTCTGCCTCCTACCCTGCCCATCCTCCAGTAGAATGTAAGTTCCTTGAGGGCAGGAATTGTTTCATTTTTGTCTCTATATCTCCAGTACTTAGTATGGGACCTGGCACACAGTAGGTGCTTAATAAATGCTCAATTATCTCCCTAAGAGCATCAGATCTGGGGTCTAGAGCTAGAAATGCCTCTGAGTAGCAATCTAGCTCAATGCTCTTATCACATATGAGGAAACTGAGACTTTGGGAAGATAAATGACTCATTTGCCCAAGGTTATTCAGGTAGCAAACACTGTAGGTAGGATCCAAAACCAGTCTGTCTGGCTCCAGAGTCACATCTCTGAAGACTACCTCTGGTGAAAGGAAGGGAGGCCAATGTATGCACGCATAGCGTCTTCAACAACATAAACTGGTTGGAACCACCTTCTGCACTTACCTGCTGCGAACCTTTTTTTAATGAGTGAAAACCGGTACCCTGCTCCCACCAGCTCGATGTCACAGCCAGAAAGGGTGCTCCCCTCACTGGTGAACTGCACGACCAATGGAGAAGGTTTGCTAGGGCCTTCGGATAACTGGAATCTGGCCAGCAAAGAACCCACCCCTCCAAAAGAAAAAGAACAGCCTATTATTAGAGTAAAGCAATAATAGAATGCCTACACTGACAGGATCATCAATCTGCAAGTTGAACTTGGCAGTTAAAATGCAAGACTTGACTCGTTGGGAAAATTGTATATTTCAGTTATGAGACCAATGATGAATAGCATTTGTTATGAAAGATTCTCAACCACTAGGGGAGGGCACGCATGACGCACAAAAGTTGTACTGCAGAATTTAGGGCATGCAGGCTATTGCAGAGCAGGTTTTTTCCCCTTGCCACTGGCGGATTTAAGTCAGATAAAAAATTAAAAATATCAAAATGATCTAGGAGTATACAGGTGTCCAAACATGGGAGAGACACGTGTTAGTCTAAAAGCTCTTCTCTGCCTAGAAGATTGTCTCATATTGGGTATGAGGGGAGGGGAGAAGGTAGAAGACGGAGGAGGGGTATGAAGGTTTTTTTGAGATTAGAAGAATCCATTAAAGAAATAAGCCAAAAGGTAAGCAAGATAGACTTTTTATTTGCTGATATAGATCACCAGAAGGTAATCTTTTATATCTGGTGATAGATATCTTTGGGTAATAATTGACTATTTTAGAACAAATTATTTCAGGTTTTTTGGAGGGAAAGGAGAAAAGAAGGTATGGGAGGGTATTCAAATCTGTGCAAACAACTCCGTCTGATTGTCAGAGAAGATGAACATATCACAGGCCAGAAAGAGAGATCGCAGGACCACAGGACTGAGCTTGTAGGGATCTCAGAGGCCATTTTACAGAGGAGAAAACTGAGGTCCAGGGAGGTGAATGATTTTTCCCAATGTCACATATCATAGATCTAGAGATTGAGTAGTCCAATCCCCTCATTTTACAAATGAGGAAACTGAAGCCCAAGGAAGTCCAGTGACTTGCCCAAGGTCACAAGGTGGTACCAGAGGTGGAATTTTAACCTGGAATCTCATATTCTGGAGCCAGAGCTCTTTAATGTGTGGACAACCCACATGAGCCATTGGCATCTATACTATGTTAAGGGAAAGTGAGGAAAGCCCCGAACTCCTCGGATGCCCTGCCTCATGTCAGAGTCTCCCTGGTCATCTCTTATCCAGCTCAACTCTGACCATGTTGCTTAAATTCTCTGAACCTCAGTTTCTTTATGTGTAAAATGAAGATGAAAAAATATCTACCTCCTGAAGCTGTGAGAAGCAAAGTTATTAATGAATTTAAAGTATGTGGCAAACCTTAAATATTTGTGTGTTACCAACATTATTGAATAAATAAAAGAATTACCTCCATTTTCTGATTTTTGAGAGATGTCAGGGATCTTCCACAGTATTCTTTGCTGTTCGGCATTCCTTAAAATAAGATAGTAAACTCTTTTGATGTACTCTATGCTTCAGGACATTGTATCTAGAAGAAATCTACAATGCAGCACATTTAATACTGAACTTATTATCTTTTAGTCTAAACCCTGCCCTCTTCCAAACTCCCCTATTTTTTTTTACAGATACCACCAGCCATTTAATGTCTCAGGTCAGCTGGGCATTATTTTGGCCCCTTTTCCTCTGTTATCCAATCTGTTGCCAAACCTTGCTGTTTCTTCCTTGTCCTCTGATCCATCCCTCTATTCTCACGGCCACTAACTTAGTTCCAGCTCTCATTACCTCTCACTTAGCTTATTGAAATGAACTCTTAATAATTGGTCTAGCTCCCCAAGCCTCTCCTTCACCCATTCTACACGTGGTTGATCTAAACATAGATCTCACCATGTGACTCCCCTACTCAATCAATGCCAATATTTTCCTATTGCCTCCAGAAAAAAAGAAGTTTCTCTATTTAGATTTTCAAGTCTTTCAAAACCTGGTCCCAATCTACCTTCTTTCCAGCTTTAATGGACCTCACTCCCCTTTCTGTAATCTTTGGTTCAGCCAAGCTGGCTTTCTCTTTATTCCCCACTCATGACACCCCATTTCCCATTTCCATTCCTTTGCCCTGGTCTGGAATACACTCCTTCCCTCTACCTCAAGGAGTTCCTCTTTCCCTCTAATATGCAAATCAGGCATCTTCTGGAATGGGTTCCCCCCCTCATTAATGCAGGTCACAACCCCCCTTAGTAGGTGGTCTTCGAGCATTTCTGCGGGTCACAAGTTCACTATTCTGTATCCAACCTGGTGTTATCTTTCAGAAATTAGCCAAAAGGGTGCTTCGATGACCAGCGCAGTATCCAGCCTTGGGCTAGTACCTAGGGCCAGCTCTAGCTCGGGGAGGAGTTACCTGTGCCATTATCATCACCTTCAAGAAGTGAGGGGAAACAAATCCCCAGCTGAGTGACATGACTTTCACAGGGTCACACAACTAGTAAGTGTTAGAATCTGAACACACATTTTCCTGACTCGAAGTTCAATACACTATCAATCAACAGACATATATTAAGCACCAGCTGTTTGCCAGGTGCAATTTCCTATTCTACTATTTCATGATACTTTTGTTAAAAAAAGTCTAGACCTGTGGATTTCATTGGAATAAGACATTCTCATTGATGACATCACCCTCTACCAGTGCGTCCTGTCATCTGTGCTGAAACTTGGAGTGTTAGAGCATTGCCTGATGCTTTGAGAGGCTCTCATAGACAGTACATGGCAGAGGCAGATCTTGGATGGGGAATGACTCACAGGCCTTCTCAGAGGACACCCTCTTCCCCCATCTCTACCATGTCATGTTGCCTTCCTGCCTTGGCAAGAATTCTGAACAAAGCACCTGTGTTGGCATTGGCTGCTGGAAAGTCCCACTTAACATATTGCTTGATTCAGGAGAATGAAATTAAGCTAGATGCACAGATGCTTAAAAAAGCTCTACCTATTTTCTGCTTTTTACAATTACATGGGGGAAATTTGAGTCTGGTTCCCAGCCAGATTCTAGATTGCAGTGTCCTAGGCTTTCTAGCACAAAGAGATGATTTTCTTTCCTGGACCTTTGTGATCTCTTAGCACAGAGGGAAGGCAGAAAACCCTTGGCAGAACAAATGGATTGTAGAAAGTTTCTATGGGACGTTGTCCTTCCCTACCAAACAGCAGGGGGCAGCACCGCTTGTAGTTTGGTGACTCCGCCATCAATGGGGACGAGAAATTGGACGTTGTTGAGGGCGACCGGGGTAGTCATTGCATCTGTGTTATACTTGTAGTCGATGCGTAGGTCAGTGCTGGCTGGGTCACACCTCCAGTTCACTGCCAAGTTCAGCGGTGTGGACTGAATGCCCTGGGCAGATACCTGGCCCCAAAACAAAAAAATTAGGAACAAGAGGATGAAGGTTTCTTTCACAGACACTCACTCCTGATTCCTTGATGTTCTCCAAATCACAAGGAGCTGCTCAGGAAAAATTCACAGATTCCAAGATTTTGGAACATGATTTTGTTTAGAAAAAAGTCCCTGGAGGAAAATCACTGGCTTGGAATGTTTTCAAAGGACCAAGGATCTGGAGAAGGCAGGAAACTCATGTATTCAGGTTATACCTGAAAGGATTCTTGCTGTAACCTACTAGACAGGTGGTCATCCAGCCTGTTTGAAGACCTCCAAGGATGGGGAACTCACTACCTCTCAAAGCATCCCATTCCACTCTGGGAGAGATCTATTTGGAAGCTTTTCCTCACACTGAGTTTTCATGTTTGAACTTTCCATCTGTTGCTTCTGGCTCTACCCTCTGGTGCCAAATAGAACAAATCTCATCTCTCTTCCACATGACAATCCTTAAAATACTTGAAGCTAGCTACAATGTCTCCCCAGGTTTCTCTTGTTTGGGCCATTATCCTCTTCCTCCCCCAGTCTTCTCTTCTTCAGCATATGCCTTCTAGGTTCCTTCTTCCTATGACATGGGCTCAAGACCCTTCATTATTCTGGTTGCCCTCCTCTGGATGCTGTCCAGCTTATCGATATTCTTTTTGAATTGTGGCTCTGAGAACTGAATGTAATATTTCAGATGAGGTCTGAACAGGCCAGAGTATTGTTTTCCTGCCTCACTTCTGCTACCCAAGATCAATCACATGAGCCTCTGTGGCTTCCATATGCCACTGTTCAGTCCAACAAAGCCCAGAGCTCTCTTTCCAATGAACTGGCATCTAACTGTACTTCCTTCTTCTGGTACTTAAGAAGTTGATTTTTTCAAATCTAGGTATAAGACTGAATTTTTTTCTCTAATGAATTTTATCAAAGTTGAGCAATAGAAGTCTGTTATTTAGAAAGGCAATGTAGCATAGTGGGTAGAATGCCAGCCTTGACATTTGGAAATCTTGAGTTCAAATCCTGACCCTGCTGCTTACTAGCTATGTAATCCTGGCAAATCTTCTAGACTCTCTGAACTTCAGTTTCATATCTGCAAAATGGGAATAGGGTTGTTGTGAGGATCAAATTATATTTGTAAAGTATTTTGTTGACATTAAAGTGTATGTGAACATTGGTTATTATTATTTAGCAAAAATGGGTTTTAGCCATTTAGCAAAAAAAAATTAATGTGATCTTTGGTTACACTGAGAGATCTAGGGAGGTGACTGAACCCCTATAATCTGCTCTGCTCAGACCATATCTGGAATCTTGTATTCAGTTCTGGGCACCAACATTTAAGGGACACATGAATAAACTGGACTGTATCTGGAGGAGTGCATTCAGGAGAGTGAAGAACATTGACTATATGACATCTGAAGATCATCTAGAGGGTGTGGGAAGGTATATGCTAGAGAAAAGAAGACTGGGGCAGAGGGAAGTGATGGCTGCTACCTTCAAGTGTTTGAATGGCTGTCACATGCAAGAGAGATTAGCCTTGTCCAGCTTGAACCTCAAGGGCTGAACCAAGAGCAATGAGGATATGTTTCAAAGAAGCAAACTGGGTCTTGAAATCAGGGCGGGGGGTGGGAACCGTCCAAAGAATGAGAATGGCCCCAAAGTGAAATGACTTGCCTTGAGGGGCATGGGCAAAGGTCTTCAACCAGAGCCTGGACAACCATTTACAGGCATGCTGTTGAGGGGTTTCCTGGTCAGGCTTGGGAGTTGGCTGAGACAACCTCTGAGCATCCTTCCAGTTCTCAGAGGCTCCCACATGCTTTGTTTCTTGGATCAGACATTGAGGGAGAGTAGGGTCATTTCACTTAGAATTCTGTGCTTTTAGCCAGGTATGAGTTGGCAATTTGAAAAAGGTATCTTTACCCTGACAATTATCTCTTACCTGATATTTGAGCATGTCCACATTATAATACGTTGCCTGTGGTTTTTGTTCAGACACTTTCTTTAGGTGAGTCATCAGATTTGGCATGTTTACCCAGAATTCCTTGGTGTTGGCATCACATTGTGCATCATCACTATTGGAAGAAGGAGAAAAGTTTGAGTTTCTAGCCATGCAAAATAAAAGCACCATACACATGTATACATATACATACAGAGAAACCCATGCACATACTCAAGTGCCTACATTCATTTTCAACAACCTCTATCTTTGGTTTTTCTACTTATTTCTGGAAATGCTCAGTTTTCCCATCTATAAAATGAGGATTAGATCAGATGATTTCTAAGCTGCCATCTAGGTCTGTGATTCTATGCATTCTGGGCAAATGGATGGTTTTGATAAACATGTAAATTCTATACCTTCAGGACAAAATATAGATTCACCCACTTGGCATTTAAGGCTCTCTACAATCAAATTTGTACCTATCTTATCAAATTCACTTTCCTGTTTAAACTGGCTAATCAGTTGGTCCCCATATAAGCCTACATCTCTCACCTACACCCAGTGTTTGCACAGGTGTTCCCCTCTGCTTGAATGTGCTTCCCACTCACACCTGCCTCTTAGAACCCTGATCTTTTTTTCAAAATCCCATTTAGATGCCTCCTCCTTCGTGACCTTTCTGGATTCCTCCCAATCGCTCATGTTCTAGCACTCTCGACATTCTGTGTTATTCAAGATGTACCTTATTTCCCCTTATACGGAGACATTTTGTATCCCTCCAGTAAAATGTAAACTTGAAGGCAGGATTGTTTCATTTTTGTCTATGTATCTCCAGCACCTAATAAAGTGCTTGACATGTAGTAGATACTTAAAATATATTGACTGAATGGAATAACGAGGTCAGTCCCATAAGGATAGTCCATTGATTTGACAAAGGTTTCTGGGGTTGACCAGTTAGACTTATTAAACCTGATGATCATAATAAGCAGTTGCAACTAAAACTAAATCTTTGAATGATCCCAACCGATCCTAAATGGATAAGGAGAAACTAAATTCTATTGTTAACCTTGTCAAAAATTCGTCTTGACTGATCCCTGCTCTCCTAGAAAAAAAAATTATTTCCCAAAATTTACAGTTTTGTTTAATAATAATAACAAAACAACAATACCAACAGATATTTCTATAACACTCTAAAGTTAGCATGCATACATGATGTGAGACCCATTATCACCCTATGAGTTCAAAACTACAGGTATTGTAGTCACATAGCTGATGAGTGTCAGGAATAGGATTGGTGTAAAGTCTTACACTGGAGAACAAGAAAACAAATTTATGAGTATGATGGAACCCAGTCCTCTGGCCCTTCCAGTCGTCTCTCCAGTGCACCACGTTCTCCAAAGAAGGACAACAGTGACTCTATAGTACATATAGTAACTCTATAATAAATACTCTCTCTATAGTACATAGTAACTATCCTCAGCCCATTCGAATTCTGCAGTGCTGGATCATTTCACTTAGAGTCTGGAAGGGAGAAGAATGGTAAGAAACACAGCAGAGTATATGTGCCTGGGGAGGTCGGCTGTCTGAGAGCAGCATGAGGCTCTGGGTAGCCTCGGTTTCACATCTGGAATCTGTCCATTGACTTAGCATCCCAGAATCATGCTAGAATCACAGCTTTAGAGCTGGAAGGGGCTTAAAAGGCATTTTTCCCAAGTCCCTCATTTCCTCGATGAGGACACCAGGACCCAGAGAGATCAGAAGATGTGCCCAGGGTCACAAAGATAGCGTGGGGCACCGCAGGACCTCAACAGCCATCTGATATTTCTTTTACTATTATCGTGGGGCACCCAAGGAATAAAAATGCAAAAACAACAAGATATAAAATAAGAATGAAAAATAAAAATAAGGTGAATAGATCACAACTCCATCACCCCTGAAAGCCAACTCTAAGATTATGACAATCAGCAATATCTTCCTATAACGTGAATACTACATAAGAATCCACATATATGTGATTATTACATACTTATGTTCAAAGCAAGAATGGACATAAATAGAAAAGGTAACATGGCTTAGCGATTAGAGAACTGCTCTGGCAGTCAGGGAAAACTAGGTTTGAATTCTACCTTGTGCATTTACTAGCTGTATGACCTTTACTAAGTCCCTTTACTTTTCTACAATTCAGTTTCTTTATCTTTAAATGGGGATGACAGTAACACCTCTCTCCTAGGGTTAGTGTGATGAACAAATGGGAAAACAGACGGAAATGTACGGCATTTTTCAAATGTTAGTGCTACAGAAATCTGTACTATTTTCATCTTAATCATCATCATTATTGTTGGAAACATTGTAAAATACATACATACATATATGCACAGTAAAATTTCACTAAACGCATCTATATATAATGCTGAATAAAACATACAGTAAAATTTAGATTTAGAATAGGTCAGGCTGGTCTAAATCAGAAAAAAAGTATCAATCATAATGCTTTTTAAAGTAATGCAGTTTTAATTTTTTATTTACTTTACTTTATTATTATATTTATTTATTTCATTATATTCAAACATAATAGTCCAAAACAAGCAAAAACAATGTTGTCTAGCATAGGTCCTTAGAGGATCTGCTTTAAGAATCATTTGAAAATGCTGTGAAAATGATTTCTCTCCACACAGGTGTCTCTAAAGTGCTCGAGCTTTATAATAGATTGTAAGCTCCTTGAAGGCAGGGGCTGTTTTGAACTCTTCTTGTATCCCCATTGCTTAGCACAGTGCCTGGCACACAGTAGGTGCTTCATAAATATTTACAGATTGATTGTTATTGAGAATGCTTTGTTTTCTGACGAACTTTTATTATCCCTCCTTTTTACATTATTAGCTTTTTGAGCGGTAACTTTCTTTAGCTAACTGTACAGAGGGAACCTTGGGTTCAGAGAAAGGACAAACTTGGTGACATTTAATGAGCTCTCAAAAAGCAGAAAAGGCTGCCTTGGGCACTAATGGATTTTTCTTCATTGGAAGTCCTTAGGTTGGGGCTTGACAATGCCTCATTCAGGGTGCCATGAAAGGGACACTAAGAATTAGAGGATCATTCCTCTAGAGCTTGGAGAGACTTCAGCCCAACACCTCCATTTCATAGGCGAGGAAACTGAGGCTCAGAGAAGTCACCCAGTTAGTAAGTGGGAGGAGGCAGGTCTTCCTGACTCAATCCAACATGCAAAGTGCTTTACTACACAACTGTCTCACCATGCTGCTGAGATCACGTCTGAGATTCCACCCAATTCTGGATTTCTGGTATTGTGGTCTTTGAAAGATATGCCCACTGAATGTGCTATCTAGGAGGCCTTTCTCTTGAAGATTTGCCTAGATAATTTCCAAGAGGCTGATCCCCAAGGTGGCCACAAGCTATAGGTGGGCTATGCTAACTCACGAAGAACATCTCCCAGGGCAAAGATTGGGGCAGAACCTGTGCTGGGGATGTGCCGACATTGACTAAAACCATATGTCCTTGAAGTTTGGATTAAATTTTTATTACAGTCGAACAAGTAATTCTGGCACCTGGGGAAAGGAACAGAAATTCAAGCCTCAGGCAAAAGCAGGGAAGATGCTTTGGAATCTTCTTTGTAAGAGAAATGCAGGTGTGTGTGTGTGTGTGTGTGTGAGTGAAGGAGACCTTTGGGATACAAGACCATGTGAGAGGAGAAACCGCTTGGAACACCCAGACTCAGAGACCAAGGAGGCCTGGGGAGAGTATAACTATGGAGTAGTCTAGTTAGAACTCATTATTCTGAGGCTGAAGAACAATAAATGCTGAGAGTACAAGTATTCTCTAAATGTGGTGCCCTAGGACAAGCCCCAACTGCCCTGCCTTAGTTATATCTCTGTTTACTGGGGACCGGAAAACTGGACCAGTGATTCCATGGATATGGGGAACTCTTAAATTAGGAGACACCTTCTAGCAATTCAAATTGGCACCTGCTCGGTAACTTAATAGCCAGAGGGAGAAGGCTGCCCAGAAATGTCAAAAGCCCGTGCCCATTGACATAGAACACTCCTAAGGGCCTTGGGCATCAGATTAAAATGTAATTGAGAAATGCTTAACAAAATAAATGACATAACAAATGTGGTTCTCTAAGCCAGTGTGTGGCCAACAGGGATGCTTTTGTATTGTTTGGGTTAGTGGCCCCATTTCTACTAGAGTTTGTGAGTTTAAGTGGCTTGTCCTGGGTCACAAAGCCAGTATTTGCTGGGGGTGAAACTTGAATCCACATTTTCCTGGTTCTAAGGTGGATCTTCCTGGAAATTTGAGATTTGGACCTTGGCTAAGTAATTACTTACTAAATGTTCTCGTTCTCTCTCCCTCCCCCCCGCCCCTTTCTCTCTCCCTCCCTCCCTCTCCCCTCCAGTCTACCTATCAACTACACCAAAAATATTTTATTTTAATAACAAAGGAAAATATTTGCATTACCCCTGTCAGACTGTAAGATGGCTGAGGGCCAGGAACAAAGCCTTACTGCAGTGCTCTTAGTGGATATTATCGAGTTTTTAAATACATTTTTAATACAAATATTTTTAATACATTTAAATACAAATTTAAATACATTTTGTTGGTTAAATCAATTTGCCTAATCCCTTTTAATCTCAGAACTTTCACTTACTACCTGTGTATTTAGAAATGTTATTGCCCATTTGGTGCCTCAGTTTCTTCCTCTGCAAAATGAGGGTGTTGCACCACATGACCTCTAAGATCACTTTCATCTCTAAGTATGTGATTTGATGCCAAGAATTTGAACTGTACTGGAAAAAATATCACATCTAACATTGTTTCCAATAGACATGTTTTTGTTTCCAGGTAAGTACAATTTATTATTCATTTGTTTCTGGAGTGCTTTTTCAGTTTACCAGGAGAAGGCAGGCTGTTTAAACACACACACACACACACAGACACACACACACACCCACAGCCTTTGCATGCTGCTAAATATTTCTCCTTGATCTGAAAGTACTTTGTGTTTGAGGCTACTCTTATCAACAGTTGATTGGCCACTTATCTACTAAGCAACAGCCCCCCCCCCCCCACTCCCATCTCTGAAGAGTTTGTAGAAAATGGTATTTACCAGCAGAGAAGTTGGGGGTTTGGCAGGACGTGTTCTAACCTGTTGAAATTTACCACTCGGAAGGTCAGGGTGGCTGGGGAGGGGTTGTTGGCAAAGTGTCTGGTGATGCCTGCAGGAAACGACAGCACCATCTCGCCAGTGATCTTCACTATACACCTGGGAGGGCAAACAGAGAGAGAGGACAGGAAGAGGGAGAGCCAAGTCAGAGACCCTGGAGTGAAAGGCAGACCTGGGGGTATGCTCATGCCTCTGTTTCTTTCCTGACTCAAATGGCAGATTCTCAGAGCTACAAGGGACTCCAGGGGAAGCCAGCTGTATCTCAGCAAGAATCGTTCTACCAAGTACCCACCAGGTGGTTTTCTAGAGCTCCAGTGGAAGAGAAACCACTCCTTCCCAAGGCAGCCCCTTTCACCTCTCAAGTGAAAGGTGAAACATCGTAGGATGTGCTTTTTGGTTTTTTATCTGACAGCAGGCAAATCTGCCCATTGATGCTGCTTCTGTGGCCAAGCGCACATGGCTATTCTTCTTTCATATGACAGCTCCTTCTTTTACCTGAAGACAGCAGTAATATCTTTTCATCTCAGAATTACAGTGGGAAGGGGTCTCAGCAGCTGTCCAGTCCAACCCCATATAGCAAAGGAGTCCCCACAATAATGTCTCCTCTGATGCCCATCTGGTCTTCCCTTGAAAGCCTCTGAAGGGGACCATCCACCCCTGCAGGGGCTCCATTTTGGTACAGGCAGCTCTCCTTGCTAGGATGGTTTTCTCAACATGGAGCCCAAACTGGCTTCCTTCCAACTTTGACTTGTGGCTCCTGGCTCTGTCCTCTGGGGCCAAACAGCCCCAGTACAATCCCTCCTTCACATATAGCCCTTCAAATAGTCCTTGTCATATCATGACCCGAGTTTTCTCTTCTCCAGGATAAAGACATGCCATGTCCCCCTTGAGCTGCCCTTCACATGTCCTGGCCTCAAGGCTCTTCGTTCTCCTGCCTGCTTTCCTTTGAACACTCTTTGGTTTGATTTGGGGAAGACAGTCTTCTAGTTGATCAATGCCCATTAGGCATCAAGGGCCTTCATCTATTTGGTAGGCACTTAATAAATGTCTACTATATTGATCATGCTGACTTTCCAGTTTAGTCTAATAACTCATTTTGTTTTCCTCTTTTAATGAATTTAAAAAGCTCTTTTATTTTTCAGGGAATTTCCATATATCTAATTTCATCAAGGGAGAGAGATCCTGTAATGGAAATGAAAATTTAAAGATCTTCCCTGCCCCTAGGCTAAAGTGCACCTTGAGCCTGGGGTGAGAGGCATGTTTTTCAGTAGATACTTCTTGATTGGCCAGTGGGTCCAGAAGGTTGTTACATTCTCTGAGCCAGGAGAAGGCTATATAAGCCCTGATGTGTAGCTTTGTTTTGGGGGCTCACTTTGAGAAGTGTTCTGTGGTTTGATCTGTATTCTGGGAAGCCATTGTCCAGGGCCCCCCTGGCTTTGAAAAACCCAGATGTGGAAACCCAGATGTTGACTGGGTATGGATGTAATGGTTGGACAGTTTGGAAATCTGTCTACTTGATCTGTTTCTGTCTTGATAATTCTGCCTGTATACTTTGAAGTTCAGGGTGCTGACCTTTTTCCTCTGAACAAGGTAAACGATATATGTCTGACTGATTAAAGTAAGCTTGTTAACCCATTTTGAGTTGCTTTCCTTTATCAAAGCAGATCCAAGAACCTGTATGGGCAGCAAACCCTGAGGACGTGCTTGGGGTGCTTGCTGCTACAGATCCCCAGTCAGGAAACTCCCCCTGCCAGTGCAGCTGGGCAAGTGCTCCCCAGATTCAAATCTTTTAAATGCACCCTGGGGCACTGAGAGGTTAAATAACATGCCCAAGGCCTTGCAGCCAGTATGGGTTGGGGGTGGGATTTGAACACAGGTCTTTTGGAATCCACCACTAGTGTTGGCTCACTACCTGAGGCTGCCACTCAGTTCCTTGGCTAGTTTTTATTGAAAGATTGGCCCATGGAAGCAGCCCATGTAATAACATTTACTAACATTTACACAGTTGTGGTATTTGTCCTGCCCTAAAAGTAGTCGGATGGGAAGATTACTTGGATTTCTGGAGAACTGAGTGAATAATTACTCTGTGATGATTCCATGGCCTTTTATAGTTGGGATTTTATAGCAAAACATATCTTAGCCTGGCCAGGGTCCATGGGGGATTTTTTTCCCCCCTAACCAAATGTATTTGGCAAAGCTTTAGTCATTTTTTCGGTCATGCCTGACTCTCCACAGTCCTATTTGAGGTATTCTTGGAAAAGATATAGTTTGCCATTTCCTTCTCCAATTCAATTTTACAGATGAGGAAATTGAAGCAAATAGGGTGAAGTGACTTGCCCAGGGTCATACAGCTAGTAAAGCAGAAAGAGCTGGTGTAATACTATGTGGAAGCCACAGGAGGCAGTATGTCATAGTGATTAGATTGTTGGAGGAACTGGAGTAAGGAAGACTTGGGTTCAAATCTTGCCTCAGATACTTGTATGATATTAGGTAAGTCACTTTTTGCCCCAGTTTCCCTATCTGTAAAATGTGGATAACAATATATGTAGTAGAGGTTTCCCTCAGTTATTCTGGGGCCCAAATGAGACAGTGTATGTAAAGTGCTTGGCAAGCTTTCAAATACCCCAGAGAGCTGCCTCAGTTGGAAAGTGAACCTCTTGACTTCAGTCCGCAGCATGGTGCTATTATGAACAACAATGAGGACTGGCATTCACGAGTGGTTTAAAGCTGGTAGAGCGGACTTCCCAAGTCTCCTCCCCTACCATGCTGTCATTAATGAATGCTTCCTTTGCCTTCAGCACCAAGAATCCAAACAAGATGCCGAGAAGGGCAATGATTCAGAATATGTTCCCCTGACTAGTCTGGGCATCCAGGCTACATCAAGTTAGCCAGGAAAGAAGGAAAGGATCACAGCAGTTGCATCTGGGATCAGTTCTTTCCCTCAAACCAGGCATCTCCCACTTCCTTCATTCAGGCTGACCCATATGCCAGGTTGATTTCTCTCTGTTAAGGGCTGCGGTTGGATGGAAATAATGTCAGAATGATTCTGGTGCAGGGGATAAATGTAATGAAGCCTTTAATAAATATCTGCTCTTTTGGGGGTTAACAAGCAACCTCAAGGTAGGAGAGGGCACTTCTACCACCATTCTGCATCCTGCTCCCTCCCTCCCCCATGCCCTATTTAGGGCTATACTGAAAGTCACTTAAACACATATATGTTGCCCTTTAAGGGGGCAATATGGCATAAGAGCAAGGGCAATGGACTGAATCAGAGGACCAAGGTTTGAATCCTCCGCTAGCCACTTGCTAGTTAGGTGACTTTGGAAGAGTTAGGAGGGACCTTGCAAGCTGACAAGTACACCTTTCTCACTTTACTGCTGATGGAAAAGTGACTTTCCCCAAGTCACGTAGATATTAAATGTTATGTGCTGCCCCTTGTAGGTTTGGACAATTTTCTTGGTAAAAAGGAGCTGAAACCTGTGCAAATCTTGAGGAATAGCCTCTTGAAGAAAAGTACTTGCAGGGAAACCAAAACTTTTGAGAGGACCAGAGAAAGCAGCCCCTCAGAGGAAAAAAAAAACTTACTGAAGGCAAAAATGGACTAAATACATTATTTTCTAACAACTAACACATATGTGTGTATGTATGTATATATATGTGTGTGTGTGTATTCATGTATGTTTTGAGGTCTCTGACAGCTACATCTTTTTGGTGCATATGGGACAGCAGTATATTGCCTATTTGTGATGTCTGGCAGAAATCTGAATGCTGATTTCTCCTCCTAAGATAGAGGTGATTTGCTTCATACAGGGAAGCTCTGTTCTGTTTTATAACTTCTTCCTTTGAAGTAACAGTATGGAGCCAGAAACAGAAAAGACTGAAGAAAGAAGAGTATGAAGGAAAGCCCTGAGACTGTCCCCCTGCTATGTGAAGACAGACAATCTCAGCTCAGCCCAGCTGGGAGGATGACTCATAGAGAAATAGTCCAATGGAGAGCTGAGAAGAGAGCTTGGCTTCCTGGCGATCTGAGCTCTGCACCTGTTGTTGGGAGCTGAGCTGATTAGAGGAAACAACTTTGGTTTGGGGGAGCTGATTGGAGGTATAAGAGTTCTTTGCTGCTTAAGAGATCTGGCAGAATAAAAAGAGAGCTTGTCTACTTTGCCATTATGTCACTTACATACAGCTTATTTATTTGTTAGAGTGAGGATTGTCTATCGGTGATTAATTGGATGAAATGGCCATTGAGGATCTTATCAAATAACTCTATCAAAATCCTAATCACATTGAAAATGCCATGTTTTCTTGTGGATTCCCAGGGAGGGGGAACCTCCTGCCTCCCAAGGCACCTCATTACGTTTGGGAACAACTCTCTTTGATAGGAAATTTTTTTTTCTGATATCAAACCCAAACTGGCTTTTTTTTTTGCAACTTGGACAGGTATAAAACTTTTTAGTTCAAAAGAGCTCTGAGGAGTTGAATATCCATGTATAGAACATGGATGAAATCGAAGCTCAAAGCTCATTGCTATACCAGGAAGTTCAAATGTGGAAGCTGTCAGAGGATGGCACCTTTTCATCTTATCGACACCTGCATATTCATATTTCCAGGCTTTGGAGATTAAAAGAGTGGGGTCAGTGGCCTAGGAAGCAAACAGTGTTCCCCAGGAACCTTTTCAGACACGGGATCACATACAGATTGTACATAGAAATCCGGCATTTATAGGTAACCTGTATAAATCAGGTTCTAAAATTGAAGGCATCATTCATGTTGTTTGCCCAGTGAAACCTTAACACTGAAGTCAGACTCTAGACCTTCAAGGATTCAGAAGAAAGAAGAGAACATATGCTGGGTCATACAACAACACTTGCCAGAAATAGAGGCCTGAATTGTAATTATACATCATCAGTACAATTCAAACAAACAGCACGGCTAAAACAGACATTGTTCAGGAATTTTAGTACTTCATGATCCTATTTGGGGCTTTCCTGGCAAGATACTGGAGTGGCTTCCCATTCCTTCTCCAGCTCTTTTTACAGAGGAGGAACTGAGGCAAACAAGACTGATTTGCCTAGGGTCACACAGCTAGTAATTGTCTGAGGCTGGATTTGAACTCAAGGAGAAGAGTCTTCCTTACCCCAGGCCCAGAATTCTATTCACCATGCCACTCAGCTGCACCCAAACAGACTTGGGTTCTACAAATAAATTTCTGGCTCGCCACTAAGTCAATGAAGACAAGGATGTTTTCAGAGTGTTCGTGGGGGTGAGGTGGGGTGTGTGGTGGGAGGGAGTAGAGATGAATAAGTTTAACAATTAAAAACAAAACTGCATCTCCCCTCCCCTCCCCCTGCCACACTTATCTGCCAGGCACATTCACTGGCTAGGATTACATGAACTCCACAGCTGTAACCTAGGCTGACTTGGCAGTATATTTTTCCTGCTAGGATTTTTAATTGCATTTTAGATTAACCCCACACTATTCTGCTGAGCACAACATCACATTCCTGATTCAAGGGAAAACAAATTCATGGAAGAAAGCAGCCCCTTTGGACACGTTGGGTTTAGTCTTGGTTCATATACTGCCTTATTGTCAATGTTTTCCTTGGTCCTTAAGAGAACTAGAGGTGTCTAAGCTGGAGAAGAGATGACTTGGGTGGGTGGAGATCCTGACTGCTCTCTTCAAGCATTTGAAGGGACATCACCAGGGGAGGGATTGGGGTTGGTGTGCTAGTCCCTAGAGGCCAGAACTTGTTCCTCCTTTGCTCTTTTTCTGAGGACCAAGGACATCACGAGGATGGTATCTTGACTTTTTAGTGAATTGAGTTTACGTGAGGCAGAATTGCACAATTCATCAGCCTCGAGAACTAAGAAGGAGGGTGATGTCATGGAAGGACTGCTGAGTTTGGAATCACAGGACCTTAGTTTGGGGGGAAGGGAGCAAACACTTATTCAGCACCTACTATGTGTCAGGCACTGTGTTAAAGTGTTCTCATTTGATAGTCACAATCCTGACTTTGCCATTTATTTCATATGCAATGTGGGGAAGGTACTTCAAATTTCTGAGCCTCAGTTTGCCCTTCTGGAAAATGAAATGGTTAGATTAGAGGACCTCTCAGTAGGAGCTCATGATCTAATCAAATTAATCAATAAATGTGTCATGTTCTGCAAATGTTAAAGACTATAAATGCTTGTTATTATTATTGCTATTATTATTTATGATCCCCTGACTTTACTATGTTCCTAAATCGCAAAGGGGCAGATTTACACTTGATGTCAGGAAACAAGCACCCCAACTTTCTAATCATTGCAATTGTCCCAAAGTGTCATGGACTGCTTGAGAGGTGGCAGGGGTAGTTTTCCCTTCCTTAGAGATCTTCAGGTAGATACCAGATGGGGGCTTGTTGGGCTTGAGGTTGGGAAGATTCTTATTCAGATACCAGTTGGATTAGATGGCATTTGAAATAGTGAGATCAAAATCTTAGGAGACAGATGTGCCAGTGGAGATTATTGTTTAACTGTACACAGAATATGGACTTCAAATGATGTGTAAAACAGGGAGGCCGGGGCGGCTAGGTGGCACAGCGAATAGAGCACTGGTCCTGGAGTCAGGAGGACCTGGGTTCAAATTCGGCCTCAGACACATAACACTAGCCGTGTGACCTTGGGCAAGTCACTTAACCCCAATTGCCCTGCCTTCCCCCCTCCAAAAAAAAAAGAAAAAAAAACTTGGAAAAAAAAAGTAAAACAGAGAGGCCAATGGTTCTCTCTGGTGTGTCTGTTGGGAGCTATCGCACCCAGAATCATAGAGTCTCCCCTTTCAAAGGGATGCTCTCCAAACACACATTCGTGTCGATGATAGGAGG
Source organism: Petaurus breviceps papuanus (assembly GCF_028583685.1). Classification (NCBI taxonomy): domain Eukaryota; kingdom Metazoa; phylum Chordata; class Mammalia; order Diprotodontia; family Petauridae; genus Petaurus; species Petaurus breviceps. The sequence goes on from NW_027185852.1 coordinate 8,867,092, forward strand.
TTAGCACATGGAGCTCGAGAGTGCCCTGAGAGTCTGAGCCAGCATCCAAATCAATCTCCTTCTTACATTACTGGTACTTGTTGCTTTTTCACCCCCAGGTCCTTATAGCAATATATTGGGGTTCTGCAACAACAGCGTGGAGGAATGATAGAGCAGTGGACCCTAAGTCAGGACGATGTGGCTTTAAATGTCACCTCTAAGATGTACTAGCTGTGTGACCTAAGGCAAGTCATGAAACCCATCTGGGGCTCAGTTTCCTCACCTGTAAAATGAGTTAAATTCAACAGTTCTTTCTAGCTCTAAACCTATAATTCTATGATTTCCATATATGTAAAACAAAATATTTTTGGTTTTAGTAACAATGTCTTGCTCAGCATAAAATCCCCTTACCTGTACTAGTTAAATCACCTATCATTTGGCTAATCAGATTTTTTTTGGAGCTGAATGGCAGGGGTGACATAAACAAAGTTGAAAAACAAGGGATATGCAACTTTCCTGTCCATACTTGGCTTAGGGGAACCAAGTTCCTCACTGGCTTCTAGGTAGGTAGGGGTCGGGTTATGGCTGGGGCTTACTTGCTGGGGTCTGCTCCTTTGAAATAGGCATTGACCGTTTCTGTGAATGCTGCTGCCACAGGGAGAGTGTCCTGAGCTCCCATTGTCAGAGGGCTGGGTCCCCGAGAAGATCCTGAAAAAAAATGAAAAACTTTCACTTGCTATGAGTGTAGAAAACATGCACCAAAGGTTTGGCTGAAACAGTGATTTGGGGATTTTAGGAAAGAAATATGCAAATTTGCTACATATCTGTGACTTTGCCAGAATAGGGAACTCCCAACATGCAAATGCCTACACCAAAAGCAGATCACATCTCATCTATGATTTAGAGAGTCCCAGAGAGTTGTTTGAGGCACTCAGAGGTTAAAGGACTGGCCTAGAGCCCTACATCTATTATATGTCAAAGGCGGGATTTGAACTCAGGTCTTCCTGGACTCAAATTTAGCACTCTATATATTATGCCATACTATTTCTTCAACTAGAGAAATAATTATTAAAAATTTCAGCACTTTTTTTGAGGAGAGGGAATTGGGGGAAAAAGCGACTTGAAATTCTATGAATCATGAGTCCATCTTCAACTCAGAGCCTGAGTATTTAAAAATACTTGGCTTGTTTCAAGACAAATGTAGTTTCAATATTTCAACTGTGTGCTTTAGAAGATGGAAAATACCAACTATGATCAGGCTTTCCATGTGTTTCCAATAAGATGGTAACTTCCTGTCATTTTGCACAGCACAGAATCACTTCTAAATAAAAAGGTTTCTTTTCCCATGGAATTACTTCTCCAAACATACTTCTTGACTTCATCATTTTGTTTTTGGAAGGGCAAATGATATCATATGATGTGGTACTCTTTCTGGGTAACTCCAATGCAAAAGAAACGAAATGGCTGGAGTTTGGTGAGTTACAGTTGGTTACCAGGCATGGTGGCATACTCTTGCAATCCCTGCTATTGGGGAGGCTGAGGCTGCTGGACCACATACGTCTGAGAGTTCTGAGTGATAGGGGGATAAACCATTTGGGTTTCCACACCAATATGGGATGTTCCCAACAACAGGGAACCATTGGACTGCTCAAGGTGTAGCAAATTGACTCAAGTCAAAATGGAGCACCTTAATGCATCCATGGGATTGGATCTGTGAGTGCCCAATCTACTTCCAGCCTGGATGACAGAAGCAATCTCAAAAATAAAACCAAAATAACTCAAATCTGCCAATCCAAGAACAAATGTAATGAAGTTAAAGGTCTTTCGAATAGAAGACATACATACCATTCACACAAAAAGGTGGCAATAGCTAATGACAAATTTACCTGGAAATAACTCATAGTTTCTTCATGGTTACCCTACTCTGATGGCTTACTGAGCCAGGAAGGTGAGCTCCTGTCCTTGAGGGGTTCCAGCCCGGAGCAAATTTTGGTGGTTTTGAACAAAATGGAGAGAATGCCAAGGACAAGTTCAGTAACAGACAGGATTGACTCTCTAAGGAATACTCTGAGAGGCTTATCGCCAGAAAGGTAGTAGTCGAATGACAATTTTCTTGCCCATACCAACCCAAGAAAAAGAGTGAAAAGAAAAAAAAAATTTTTCCCCATCTTGTTTGGTTCCCTTTTCACTTATACAGTGAATGGAGCAGAACAGTAGGAAGAGGGTGTTGATGAAATGCAATCTCTTTTGTAAGACATTCAAAGTTCTGCCCGACCTGGTTCTTTTCCAGCCTTTTCAGTCTTCTCACAATTCCTCCCCTTCACACACTTTATGGTTCAGCCATCCTGATTCTCAAATGCCCATCTCCTCTTCCCATGTCTTTGCTCCACTGTTTTCCAAGCATGGAAATGATCTCCCTTCTCTACCTCTAAGCCTTTCTTCAAGATTTGACCTCAAGTGTTGCCTTCTGCAGGAGGCTTTTTCTCATGCTCTCCTCTCATTGTGCCTTCCCCTCTGCGGTTATTTTCTATTGACTCTATGTACCTTGTAGGCTTTATAGATACAAGAGTATAAAAATAGCATCTATTTACACATTACCTCCCCTGTTTGAATGTCAGTTCCTTGAGGGCAGAGAAATTTTCCTGTTACTTTTCTTTGCATCTCCACTACCCACCACATAGTATATGTTTAATCCGTGTTTATTGATTAAGGAATCATACATTCTCTAGATAATGTGCAGACATCCTTCTGTTCGTATTCTTGTGCAAGGTCTTTGTCCAATTACAAATGAGGGGATCTTACAGCAGGCATGAACCTTGACCATGACAGACAGTTTTAGGATCATAGGATCATAGGATCCAAGGGTCATAGCTATAGAGCTGAAAGAGATCTCAAAGGCTGTCTAGCCCAACTCCCTCATTTTACAGATGAGGAGATTGAGGCCCGGGGCTTGTTTAGGATCACACAGTTAGTAAGGATCTGAGCAAAGTCCTTTGGCTCTACATTCAGCCACAACACAGACGCCTCAATCATTGACATAGTTTGTGTCTATTGGGCAGGATAAAGAAGGATTTTCTGAAGAACTCAACAGACTGGACCAAAGTCAACATAAACTTTGATAACTGGTGACTTCGCCAAGTGGGCATGGGTGAGGATGGCAAAAAGAATGCTGAAAAATATGGTTTCAGGTCAAGAACTAAAGCAGATGAAAGTTTCTAGATGACTTCTATTCTGTGCACCACCACAACAGAAATACTGTCTTCATGCAGAAAGTCAGAAGACCTTAGATGTGGTGGGCATTGAATAGCACCATACAAATGAAGCTGGCTCTGTTTTAACAGAGAGCTGATCATGTAGTTGGAGTGGTAAGAGTAGAGGTCAAGGTCACTACCAAATGAGAGTCATGGAGTCTCAGAACTAGAAGGGATGTCAGGTCATCTTGTCCCATTTGTCCCTGAAGAGAAATTCCTTTACAACATGACCACCAAATGCTCCCTCACCCTCTGGCCTGAACTCTAATCAAGGGGCATCCAACTGTACTTTTACACAGCTCTAATTGTGGAGAAGGTTTTTGTGCATTGAGCCTAAATCATCCCCTCTGCAGCTTCCAGCTATTTCTCCTTTCTGGAGCCAAACAAAAATTTATGCTCTTTCTATGTGACAACCCTTCAAACGTCTGAAGACATATCCTGCACTGCCCTCCTCCCACCCCCACCCTTCCTATGGCTTCTCCTTTCTCAGCTAAGCAGTCTCATCCAGGATCTGTAAGTATCCTCATATGTCACGATCAGTTCCCTCACCATCCTGCTTCTTTTTCTTTAGGTACATCTTAACTTTCCAGTTTCCTTCCTTCATGGTATCCCTCAAAAGAGTTTGAGGCACTTTTCCAAGGTCATACAGTAGTAAGTGAAACAGATAAGAATTAAACCAAGTTCTCCCATTCCAAATCCAACAATCTTTATCATATTCTGAGACAGAATGCAGGGGAGCTGGTACTTCCTTACTCTTTCTTAAGATGTGCCCAGAACTGAGCACACTACTCCAGGTGTGGTCTGATCAGGAAAGAATTTAGTGGGATTCTGGCCTTTCTTGCTTTGGGTACCACACTCATGATAATAAAGCTTACATTCACATTGGCTATTTTAATTGTTAGTCGCTGTTGATTCCTAAAGAGTTTGCAGTCCTCCAACCCTCCAGATTGTCACTGAACTGTTTTCTAGTCGTACCTTCCACTCCCACTCTGTAATTGTCCAAGATTTTTGAACTGAAGTGAAGGACATTATGTTCATCCCTATTGTATTAAATAGCACTAGTATTTGCTTGATATCTATGAAATATAACAAGACCTTTCACACAATAGATATGCCCGCTTTAGAGAATTGATGGAAAGACATGGACAAGAAGCATTGTGGATGATAAGTCAGTGAAGGAATTGAAATCTGTATCAGTGGAGGGATTAGCCACACTGATAAAACTCACAGATCATAAGTTCATTGGATCATGGCTATAGAGTTGGACAAGACCTTAAAAGTCATCAATACAACCTCACCCATTGACAGATGAAGAAGCTCAGAATGGTTAAGTGACTAGTATACAGTCATCTAAGTGGCAGTGGTGGATCTGGGATTTGAATTGAGGTGGTCTGGCTCAAGCCCAAGACTCTTCCTACCATAGCCTTATGGCTCTGAAGATCTCTTGGATTTTACATTCTAGCCAACTCACCATTAGCTCAGCACCCTAGGCTACTAAGATACTTTTGGAATCCCAACCATGTTATCAAATGTATCAAACCATTAATTCTGGCTTTGTCTTTTCTAGATATCTGATATGCATGGCATTGACACCTTCATCAATATCATTGATCAAAATGTTATATAGCACAGGGGGAAGAAGAGATTCCCAGGGGAGATAGAGGGTAAAGATGAGAAGACAATATTCCACGTAACTGTAGGCACTCAGGCTCCACCTGACCAAATGAGTTGTCAGCTGAAAAAAAGGATCAGGGATAAAAAAAGACAATGGCACTATTTTTTTTTACCATTACATGTAGCTGTTTAAATGATGCAAAGTGGTCATCTCAATGAAGAAGTCAAAAGAGCCTAAGCCAACCAATGCTTAATCATCTTGCCCAGTATGTAGACACGGCAGCCAAGTAGAACACCAGAGTTGAGTCAAATTCATTTACAAATCATTACAGACTAGGATGATAGAAAATGAAAGCCAATAATGCCCTTCCTCTTCCCCCAACCCAAAAAAAGTGGTTGGTGAGAAAGAAATTCTTCAGAGAGCTTAGACTGAGATCCTGAGAGTACATGTAGGTAAAACTTGCAGTAGCTAGTATATTAAATTTTCTCACATTGTTTCTATAGCAATCTGCTTACTTGTATAGATTACCATTTTATTGTCCATTAAGGAAATGTGGTAAAGTGGGAAAAGTACTAGTTTTGGGGTCTGGACTTGTGACCAGATCCTGTCAATGACATTTACTCCTTGACTGATCTTGGAAAATTATTTCATCTACCTGGTCCTCAGTTATCTCATCTGCTAAATGAGCACATTGGACTGGCTAACCTCCCTTGATGCTGTTCAGTCATTAAGTCTTGTCCAAATCTTTGTAACCCCATGCACCATTCTGTACATGGGGTTTTCTTGGCAAAAACACTGGGATAATTTTCCATTTCCTTCTCCAGTAGATTAAGGCATATGGAGGTTAAATGACTTGTGCTCAGGGTCACACAGTTAGTAAGTGTTTGAACTTGGGTCTTCCTGACTCCAGATGCAGAGCTCTATCCACTGAACCACCTGGCTGCCTCAAGTAACCCCCTCCATGTCTGGATCTATGAAGCTATAAAGTATGGCAAAGACATTTAAGAAGATGAAATTGAAGAGAGTTGTGAATTGGTCCAGCAATTCTGGAAAGCAATTTGGAACTATGCCTCTTGGAAATAACTAAACTGTGCATACAGCCTTGACTCAGAAAACCACTCTGAAGCTTGTACCCCAAAGAGCTCTACCAATTATGTTCAGGACCCATACATACAACATATATCTAGAGTAGTTCTTTTTCATAGAGGCAAAGAACTAGAAACAAAGGGGGTGGGAGGTGGCTGTTGATTGGGAACTGACTGAACAGGTTATGGGATCTGAAAATAACACTACTGCACTGTAAAAAGGACAAAGAAAGCTGGTTTTGAAGAAATTTGGAGACTTATGTATGTAAACTCATAGAGTGTGAAGTGAGCAGATCAGTTAAATGATGACATTAATGTTGTGAAGACAAACAGGAAAGACTTAAGAATTGATCAGTACAGTGATCAAGCACCATTCAGAGAGTCAGTGTTGAAGTGTGCCACCCCTCTCCTGACAGACAGGCTCAGATACAAAATGAGACGCAACATTTTTGGATGGGACTAATGTGGGGGATTTCCTTCCTTCCTTCCTTCCTTCCTTCCTTCCTTCCTTCCT
>NW_027185852.1:8873635-8913760 GCF_028583685.1 Petaurus breviceps papuanus
TTTATTTCTTTTTTTGTGAGGGAGCTTGGTCATACATATTTCTACAGAGTTTGTTTCTCCAATGAGAGAGAGAAGAGAAATGCTTGTTAATTGAAATAAAAATAGGATAATTGACGAAAGGAATTCTGTGCCAGAGATAACAGTTCTACGGCGTTCAGGGATTGACTTTCAAGATATTTTACAGCAAAGGGTATTACATATGAAGAGGTTATACAGTACAAAGAAAAGTATGACCAAAAATACATAGAAAATTACTGACCAATAGGAACTGCTTTTTTTTCTCTTTATGAAAATAGTATGTGGATGCCCTGAGGGTATTTTTGGACATGAGCATGAATAAAGAATACCAGATTATTTAACAGGTCTGTGGTTGACACAAATGCCTCCACCTCTATGAGATCTTTTCTGACTTTCCCATGTCCTAATGCCCATCCCTGAAATTACCTTTTATTTACTTTGAATATATCATATATTTAGCTGCCTAAATAGATAGTGTTAACCCTAGAAGAATATAAACTACTCTTGGTCAGGGACATTTTAATTTTTATTGTTTCAGATTTATATCTTTAAGATCTGGTATAGGGTGTGGTACATAGTAAGCATCCAACAAATACTCATTGACTAATTGATTTATAATCATACAACAAACCAAGAGGTATGATAATAGCTAGTATTGACAAAATGCTTTGAGGTTTGCAAAGTTCTTTACAAATATCTCATTTGATCCTCTCAGTAACCCTGAGAGAAAAGTGTTATTATTCTTTCCATTTTATAGATGAGGAAACTAAGGCAGAGAAAAGATTAAGTGACCTGCTAAGGGTCTCACAGTCAATACATATCTGAAGCTGGATTTGAACTCAGGTCTGAAGTAAATCTAAAACCTTGCCATGTCTAATGTTTGATGAAGTATTAAGAAAACCAACAACACAATATCAACCCTGTGATCTGAAGACTCTTCTCAAACAGTATTCCCCAGGCACATATTAAAATCTTTTACAAAAGAAGTAGCCATAGAGACGACCATGTTGTTTTAGGCAGCAAACTGAATGAGGACATCTGGAACTGCGCAGAACAAGGCAAGCAGCCTTCTCCTAGACCTTGGTCAGCAGGGTCATCGAGCACATCTAGTAGACGCACAAAGGAAAGGATGGTTTTGCAGCGGTGAGGGTCTGCAAATGTTCCTATCTGTATTAGTTCATGGAGAGGGAAAGGGAAGAGAACAAGCACTTTGTAATCACCTACTATATGTCAAGCAGTTTGTAAGTATCATTTCATCTGATCCTCACCACAGCCCTGGGAAGTAGGTGCTACAATTACTCCCATTTTAAAGGAAACAGAGGCAAACAGAGGCTAAGTGACTTACCCAGGGTAACATAGTTAAGTGTCTGAGATCAGATTTGAACTCAGGTCTTCCGCTGCACCACCTAGTTACTCAAGGGAGCTCTGAAACACTGCAGAGTCCCTTCACTGAATCCATCTTCATAAACAGAGATTGGCTTAACCATCCACAGTGGGAAGGCCATGGAGATGAAGAATGCCTGTTGCCTAGACTCGGACACATGAATGGCGGGCACATTATTAAAAGGTCAGCCCTTGGGGCGGCTAGGTGGTGCATTGAATAGAGCATCAGCCCTAGAATCAGGAGGACCTGAGTTCAAATGCGGCCTCAGACACTTAACTAGTCATGTGACTTTGGGCAAGTCACTTAACCCCAATTGCCCTCCAAAAAACAAAAATTAAAAAAAAAAGGTCAGCTCCTCTATTCTCCTCTATTTCTGCACATCTTACGCACCTGCTGTAGTTGAACAGTGAATAAGTAGAAGGAAAAGATTGGGTGATATTGCTCTTCGGAAATGCCATGCTTTCAGTGATCGCTGCCACCAAAACTCACGTCCAACGCCAAAGTTCCCAAATGTTTCAATGTCTGTGAATCATGGAATATCACACTTTGGAAGAATCAAAGCTACCAGTAAAGGAAAGGACACTGGAATGACACATTAGGCACAAGGGACTTGTGATATAGGCATTTATTAAGCACTTACTATGTGTGAGACATGGTGATGAGGAAGATATGAAGACAAGATAAAGAAGTCTTACTCTCTTTAGTGAGCTTCTGATGTAACAGAAGAGTTGAAAGTACAGTAATGCAAAGAAAGACAAGATAGATAGACATGCAAGAGAAGGTTAAACATAGGACTAGAAGAATTTCAAGGTAGGAAAAATCATTTCTAACCTGCTCTCAGGAAGGATTTAATCTCAGTCATTTTCCCATGCAATTTTAAGCCAATGGATGAGCTTTCCCAAGAACATCCCAGGAGAGTGTTTAGGGAGAGTGACCAGGATTGTGAAGGGTCTGAGGTCCTACTGTCTGAAGAAAAGTTGAAAGAACTGCGATGTTTAACATGGAAAAGGCAGTGTGGAAGGAGGATGCCAGCTGGTCTCAATTATCTGAAGGACTGTCATGTAGAAGAGGGGTGACTCATTTTACTTGGCTTCAGAGGACAAAAGTAGGAGTAATGGGGGTGCAAGGGGATGAGAAGTAGAACTTGGGTCAATGTAAAGGAAAGCTTTAAAAATAATTGAAGTTGTAAAATAGTGGAATGGGCTTTCTTGATGACCTTCACTGGAAAGCTTCAAACAAGGTTGGATGAACAACTGTGGGAGGTGGGTGTGGGGGAAATTCTTGTTCAATGGGTTGGACTACATCCCCTCTGAAGTCTCTCTCTTCTGATTAAGAAATTCTATGTAATTCTTCATTTTGCATCACAAGTCTAAACTCTCATGTGGGAGGAAAATCTTTTACCTTTGTGTATGCAGTTTGAAGTATCAATAAGCAACTAGAGTTTTCTTTCTGTTTTTCTTTCTTCCTTTCTCTTTCCTTCCTTCTTTGTTCCTTTCCCTTTCATCTTTTCTTTCCTTCCTTCCTTTCTTCCTTCTCCCCTTTTCCTGCTTCTCTCTCTCTCTCTCTTTCTGTCTCATTTTCTTCCTTTGTCCTTCATACACATAGCAGATAGGCAGCCAACTACTCTGAAAGCTTAAGCATAAGACTAGCCTTGCAATGGCTAATGGACATGACCTTAAGTGCAGGGGTAACTATGTGGGTGGGAGGAATATGAAGTGCCAGATGGAAGTAATAGGACAGAGAATAAGATTCAAGTGCCATCTGCCACAGAAACCGTAATATCAACAAAAGACCAGAACGCCTCAGGTTACATGGAAGGAGAGTGAAGAAATTTCAAGCCAAAAAAAGCCAAAAAGCAAAAACAGGGCCTGAAATGGAAATATTATATGAGAAAGAGAATGGGGTCAGGTCTGTGGACCTTCCCCAACTAGCAAAGGACCTAGAAACATAGAGTTTTATGCAGAAGGGCCCTTAGGGATCACCGAATCTGAGGATTGGAAGGAGGCTGCACAGCCATCTAACCCCACTCATACAATATGTATTTCTGCTACAATATGAATGACAAGTGTTCTGCGGCCTCTACTTGAACTTTTCAAGAGGAGAAACTCCCCCCCTCTCATGGTCGTCCATTCCAGTAGCTCTTGTTGCTAGAGAAAGTTTCCTGAGAAAACGTTTAAATGACACCTGTTTCTTCCCTCTGGGGGCTCAACAGCACAAGCATAACCACAACCACCCCATCTATCCCTCATGACATCAATGAATGGCCAGTGGAAGCTTGATGTCTCCATCTGTGTAGATCGAAAGCCCATCCGAGCCTTCTTGTCTTGTGCAATTCTCACAGATGTCTTCCCATAAATCCCCCATAGAAAGTCCCCTCATTATGCTAGGGACTACCCCACTTTTGGCACATGAGATGTCCATCCTTCACTCTCCTTATATGTCCTGCCCACCTCCTTTTTCAGGCTTCCATTTCTGGGACGCCATCGTTTCTAGCAACTGTCATGTGGTAGCCATTGTATCATCCAGAAGTGGACTTACAGCTGCAGTGTATCTTCAGAATGCCTCCTCTTCTATCTCTTCTGAGACTGTGGTGTTCCATGGTTTGCAGTCAGAACTTCACACTGAGAAATACAGCTGAGGATGAGATAAACTTTCATGGCAGGGACCTGCTTGGAATCATAACGAGTACTGGGAAGTCTCCCCAAAGCAGGAAAGAATTCCTCCCCCTGGGATGGAGGAGCAGATCCGGGATGTTCCTGTTGTGCCCTACTCTTCATGATCCCATTTGGGGATTTCTTGACAAAGATACTGGAGTGGTTTGCCATTTTCCTCTGCAGTTCATTTTGTAGATGAGGAAACTGAGGCAAACTGGGTTAAATGACCTGACCAGGGTCACACAGCTAGTAAGTGTCTGAGGCCAGATTTGAACTCATGGAAGATGAGTCTTCCTGATTCAAGGCTCAGTGTTCTGTCCATTGCACCACTAACTGCCTTAAAACACAATTGATTAGGTTTAAACATTAAGTCCAACACTTGGGATAAAAACAAAAAAACCCCAACCATATAAATCGAAGATGGCAGGGATGGGGAGAGATATGGTGCAGATGTTGCTGGAAATCCACTAATGTGAAAAGTCCCCTGGGTTCCAGTGACCCACAAGTGCCATCTTCCAAAGGTACTAACGCCCTCTTGACAGCACTATACTGTCCAAAACAAGGGGGGTCACTGTTCTCATTCTGGTTCAGCCTCCGCTGGAATACTCTGGGCTGTTCTGGTGACTTCATTTTAGGGGGGACACTGACAACGTGGGACAGCCACAGGAGAGGGTGATCAGGAAGATGAGGAGGGTCAGCACCATACCATATATGTATCACTTAAGGGAACCCGAAGAAGTGAGGACATGGTTGGGGGATAGGGGTGGGTGGGAAATATAATCAGAATACATCAATATTTCAAGAGTTGACCCCAGGAAGACAGATTAGACTTATTCTGCCGAGGACTAGAGGGCAGGACAATCCAGACATTTATTAAGACTCTACTATGTGCCAGGCACTATACTAGGGGCTAGTGATGCATGTACAAAGAATGAAACAATCTCTGCCCTCAGTGAGCTTACATTCTGAGGGGGAAGGTTAAAAAGCACATGTTACACACATATATTATATCATAAATATAAAGTTAATAAATACCGGTACATATAAAACAGTTAAATACAAGCTTTTGGGAGGGAGGCAATTAGGATTCCAGGCAGGGGAGAATCAGGAAAGGCCTCATTCCTTTCAGGACAAGATGGTAACTGACCTATGCCTTAAAGGAAGAGAGATTTTGAGACAAGTAGCTCAAAGTTATAGGGAAGCATAATTTGACTTAACATAGGGAAAAATTCCTAAAAGTTAGAGTCAACCCCAAGTAGAATGTGGCATACTTCTGGGGGTGGTGAATTCCAAGGCACTGGAGGTATTTAAATGCTCACTGGAGGACCACTCGGGGGATAAGATTCATGCTCTGAGTCTGGGATGGATCTCCGAGATTCAAAATCTCTTTAAATTCTGAGTTGATAATCCACACTGACAGCTTTAGGTTAGTCATTTCACAGGTTGATTTACTGTTCAAGATTAACTGGTTACTTTTTTTAGTAAATCTGGGATCCCCCCAACTTAGCAATTCTGAAACGATTTGTCAGAGTACAGCAGGCTTGTCTTATGTCGTTTTCCATGAGAGAGGCTGGCTGATTGCCCTGCCATGTTTTTCATCAGATGTTGACATGGAACCCTGGGGGTTCACCAGCATGAGCATCAGTCTGTAAAACCCGGCTCTAATAATGGGCCTCAGCAGAGGCAGAAGGTTGGGACCCATGCAGGTGCTATTGGGTTTGGACTCATGTCTATGCTTTACAATCAACCATAAAGATTGTGTGTTGTCCCGGTTGCCAAAGGATGTGGGACACACAGTGCCCTGAATCTGACTCTGCAAGGCATCATTTTATTTGGTCTAAGCCCAGAATATATCTCAGCTCTTTCCCAAACAAAGACGGTCCACATGCAGCACAACCACATCCTTGTTTCCTGCATGGTTGGATAAAGTCACAGGAGAAGCTCAAACTCTGTTCTTTCTATTCTATTCTGTCCCAGCCTCTATTTATCCATCACCTACCTACCTATCAAATGAAATATTTGTGAAGGGCTTAGCACAATGTCTGGCCCATAGTAGGCACTTAATAAAAGCTTATTTCCTACCTTTGGGTAAGAGAGTGTGGAACAGTGGGCAGAGAGCTGCCCTCAATAATAAGGACGGTAATCATGATGCTGCCTAGTAATTGCAAAGCATTCCAGGCCTGCAAAGTGTTTTACATTGATCTCGTGCGATGATCTCATTTCCTTCTCACAACAGCCTTGGGGGGTAGGTTCTATTATCATCCCCACTTTACACATGAGGAAACTGGGGGTGACAGAGGTTGGGGTATGCTCAGAGACAGTAAGGGATAGTTAAGGCAGGATTCAAACTCAGGTCTGCCTGACTCCAAGTACAAAGCTCTGTTCACTCTGCCACCTCAAACACTGAGTAGGCACTTACTGGGTGGCCCCTGCCTTTTGGAGCTCCTAGATGCAAGCACATCATTGTAAGGAGGTCATTCCTGTCAATCAATAAGTTCCTATGACTCCTGCTGAAGAAATAGGCCAATTAGAAGGTAATCAGAAGGTAAAGGCTCATGCAAACTTGGAGGCATTACCTAGAACATGGAATAGTGAGAAAAACACTGGATTTGTATGTAAGCAATGAAACCTGCATTCAAATTCTGCTTTTTCATCAAGGAATTTTGCTTGAGTTAGGTCGCAGACAGGTTGCACTGATACTAAAAAGAGTGCTGGGCTTAGAGGTGGGAAAACCTGGGTTCAAACTCTGCCTAGCAGTATGACCCTGGGTAAATCTCCCCTGCACATAGATATGAAGAAAGATAGGAAACAAAAGTTCAAAGAGGGAAAAAAGGAGGAGAGGAAATGAAGAGAGGACAAGGATAGTGGTTTATAATACGGCTTTAGAGATGACAAATTTGGGTTTATAATGTCAGCCCTATAAAGGCTCACTACTTCCTTTTGAGCACCATTCCTGGGATTTGAACGGCTGGTGCCGAGTGAGAATGGTGCATCTTGTCTTAGGTGTATCTCTCTTGCCAAACAAGGTAGGTCTTTTCTCCAGTTATGGGTAGCAGGGAACATAGATTAGCGCATACCAGCCAGCCAATGATTCTCTCTCTCTCTCTCTCTCTCTCTCTCTCTCTCTCTCTCTCTCTCTATATATATATATATATATATATATATATAAATGTTACACATAGTCTGGTCTCTTAAAAACCAAACCCTGCACACCAACAATTTTCGATCACTGGCTTTTCTTGGGGGACTTTTACTTTCTCTTAATTATACTCCAGGTGCCAAAAAGTAATACAATTCTTCTTCCTTTGAGTGCTGGGCAGTTTTCTTTTGTCCTAATTCTATTACAGAATCTTGTGAAACTCATTACCTGGAATTCCTTCGCCTTTTTCCTATGGTAGGGAACTGACTTCTTCCCCATTTAGCCCATTTTTTTTATTCAGAAAAAAGGGATTTTGGAGGCAGCCTGTAGTTTTTGAAACAAGAACAATCCTGCCTTCTTTTGGTCCTCATGTTTGAGATCACTTTTTAGTTCCTTACATCTACACACAACAGGACTCTCAGCAGCATAATTACAGATTTTTTTCTAGCTTGCTTTTGCTTTAGAAATAAACTGCAGAGGTCTTTCTTCCTCTCTTGCAACACTTTAAAACATCTGGATGGGATAGAGAGGCAGTATGGAATAGTGGTAGATAGCCCCTCTAAATAGCCCCCTCCAGGGGCTCCCAGTCTAACGGGGTTGGGTCGTGCTCAGTGACTTGCTCTGGCATGGATGGGATGTGTCACAAGTGGAATCAGAAGTTGCATCATCAGGAGGCATAAGACTTGCAGAAGCATCTGCTTGTTCTGAAAGCCACATTTCAATACATAAACACGTGACTCTTCGTTCTTGACGGATGATAGGTCTTAGAAGGAATCATCAGTCATCTTGGGGGTGATGCCTATCTCTCCATCCCCAAACTCTGCTCACTTGCTTCTGCCCCAAGTGAAACCACGTATAGTTGTAGCTCTGTTAATACTATGGGGAATCTATTCAGTCTCAGAGAAACAACAAAGACAGTACCTTTTGGGCCACGTGACGACAATACAAATTGAAATCGAAGACTATGTAAGCATTTGAGCACCATGTGATGATGCCTTAACAACAGGGGGCAGCGATGTGTTAGCAATATCACCCCCTTTCATTTTTCACAGAGTATAATTTATGTAATCCAGTACTTAGCCGGGCACATAGCAGGCATTAATAAATACCAATCGACTCTATTAACTATTATCTAATCTCAACTGGGACTTCATTGCAGCAAGGCAAATACTCTATTCCTCTCTAAGTCCACTCTTCACAGACGGGTGTTCCAAAAACTTCTCATTTCTCCTCAAATCTCCTATGACGCCCTGTCTCCCCCAAAGACCATTCACCAAGATCTCCTCAGTCCTCCCTTTTCGTTTCTTACCACTTAGTCACCTTCCTTTACTATCTCCTCTTTCACTCTGGTCTCAGGAAGGCAAACCACTCTTCATGGCTCTCTGATCCCAATCCCGTCCAACTTTCTAGTAATCTAGTAATTATCATCCTTACTCTCTATCCCAAGTCTTCAGTCTCTCCCTATCTATGACTACTTCTCTGCTGACTACAAAAATGACAATGTCTCTCTTGCTCCATCCTTAAAACCACTCATTTTATGTGACCATGCCTGCTACCTATTGGTCCATATAGTTAAACACTCTGAGGAAGCTGACTCTAATTGGCTCCTCTATTTCCCTTCTTACTCCCTTCTAAGCATTCTGGAAGCCAGCTTCTCATTGTCTCACCCCAACTGCTCTCTCCAAAGTTACCCGTGATCTCTTAGCGGCTTCTACTCCATCCCCAACCTTCTGGATTTCTCTGCTGTCTGCTGAATACGTTTGGATATTTCCTCCTTCATGACTGCTTTATTCTTCTCGGTTTGAATGCTCCTTCCTAGTTTCCTTGGCTGCTTCTTCATCCCTGTTACACTCTAATCCCAGATATTCCCTAAGGCTCTATCCTGCACCCCCCCTCCCCAACTCCCAGTTCTGTACTCCCTCTATACTATTTCAGTTGGGGATCTCATAAGCTCCCATGGGTTCATGTATCATCTCTACTGCCTCTGGATCCAATTCTAGTCTCCCCTTGAGCACAGATTTAGGGTCACAATTGGGTCACAATTGTCCAACTACTTCTTGGACATCGTGAACAGGATGTATGGCAGGCACTTCAAAATTAGCATGTCCCAAACAGAACTCATTACCATTCCTTCCAAGGTTTTTCCTAATTTGAACTTTTCTATGACTGCCAAGGGCACCATCATTCTCCCTGTCATCCATACTTGCAACGTCAATGCTGTTCCTAACACCATACTTTCCTTTATGCTACACGACCAATTCTTTGCCAAACCTTGTCATTTCTACCTTCACAATCTGTTATATACCTCCCCTTCTTTCTGCTTACATAGTCACAGCCATACTTCAGGCTCTGATCATCTCTTCTTGCATTAGTACGAAAGCCTTCAACTTCATTTTTTTGCCTCAAGTCTCTACCCGTGTCAATCCATTCTTTATTTAGGTTATTCTCCTAAAGAGTAGGTTTTCCTGGGGCTTTACCTTTGCAAAAGTACCTTTTGAAACTTTCCAAAATTCTTTCCACCATTCTTTACATATTCAGAGCTATCTCTTGGGGATTGTGAATCAAGGTGATTACCTGGAGTCCCACTTTTTTTGGGGGAGATTTCCATAGTGGGTGCTGGCCAATGACCAGGAAGCAGTAAGCAGAGGAAATAAGATAGTAATAGCAAAAATGACCTCAGGATCCTTCACAATCAGTGGATCTAGAACATTCCACTCCATCACCATTACCTACAACCATTCACGTGCATCTATCACTTCCAGGTTCATAAAGGGCTTTCCTCACAACAAAGTCAATATCATAGGCATTATAATTTCTACTTTACAGATGAGGAAACTGAGGCTCAGAGAGGCATAGCTAATAAGTGTGAGAAGCAGCTTTAAAACTTGGGTTTCCCGACCCTTTTTACCATGTAAATTCTCCCTTTTTCTTTTCCCACACTCTTCCCTTCTGGCTTCATGGTGTCTTGGTATGCCTTCAAACTGGCCCTTATGTTCCTTTCCCCCTTGATTTCATCTAGATAAAAACGTTCTTGGTGGAAGGGAGGAAAAGGACACAGGAAACATGATGTGATTTACCTGGCCTTCTTCCCCCTCCACATAGCCAACGTCACATACTTACCAAAGCTGAGTCCAGGCCTCAGATGTAAAATGAAAGTGTTGTTTGTCAGTATTCATTCAATTATTCACGCAAGATTTCTGTTGGGCTCACAAGAGGGCCTTTCAGGAACATAGGGCCACACACACACTAGAAATGGTCTGCTAGTAGTAACCATTATTAGGTGGCCAGAACTTTTTTTAAACTATTTCCTAAAAATGAGTTAAATATAATTTAGATGACATGGAAATTTGTCTATGTGTCTGTCTCCCAAGGTGGTTATAAGAATTAAATAATATGATGTTTATAAAGTGCTTAGCATAGTGCACATAGCGGGAACTTAAGTACTTGTTCCTTTTTCTTCATCTATGCATCTATCTATCCATAAATCTATCCATTCATCTATCTGTCTTTCTATCTGTCTGTATTTCTGTCAGTCTATCTAGCTGTCTGTCTGTCCATCTGTCTATCTGTCTGTCTATCTATCTGTCTGTCATCTCCATTTTATCTGTCTATCAAGACTTAAAGAACTGTCTAGAGCACTGAGAGATTCCCTGTCCATGGTGTCACAGCTATTTTATGTTAGAGGCAGGGCCTGAACCCAGGGATTCCTGGTACCAAGCCCAGCTCTCTAGCCATGATTGCTGCCTCTCATCCCTTTCATAGAGATTATTTTGTCAAATATTTATAGAAAATTGTACTTTGCTTGCTATGACATTTCCTTTCCCTTTCTTCCTTTTCCTTTTCCTCTTTCTATTTACAAACAATTAAGTAATAAATCATGTCCTGGACTTTGTATGTAGTCTACAGTTTCCTAAAATGGCAAGAGGGTATTGGAAGAGTCATCCATTGTCCTGAAATTATTCCAAAAATCAACCCAGTGATCCACAGATACAAAATTACACAAATGATGCTTTATCATTATTAATATGATCTCAAAGAAACATTCCAGATCATGAGTAGACAATAATGTTCAACTATAACAAGCAATTTTTCTGCAATACAAGCAGCCCCGAATCATGTGAAATCCTCTTACAAACTTAAAAGATGTTTTTGCATTTGATACATCACCTTTATAATCAATGAATTGCAGAAAAGTTTAGAAAGAGCCCTGGTTGACAGAGTTAAGTTCCTTGGCCAAAAAATGCCCAAAGTGCTTTATTGTCTTTTTTTTCTCTAAAATTTTCTATAATTTTAAGACCATAATTAATTGTTCTACTGAGAAAAGGTCAAGAAAATTATTTTTTGATTTTTAATATGAAAAATTGAAGGCCGTATACAAATCAAATTCAAGATATTCTAATCAAACTTTGCATTTTTTTCCAAGTAGCCATAGCATTTTCTTTTTAGAAAGTGAGACTAGGTTTGTTTTTGAAGGAATCTCTGGGATTTAAAATGGAGAAGGGGAGAAAAAGGTCAAGGGTGGGGATGAGGGAGTAGATTGGAGTTTGGTATGCTATGCACTACTTACCTTCAAAAGTCAAATAAAACTTTCCTCTGTCAAACCAAACGAGGGAAGGCTGGTCATTCTCTGTATGGTCAGGAGTTGAAGCGGGATGGGAAAGGTTAAGGAGAGGGAGAGAGAAGGACACAGTGTGAGTCACAGAGCAGCTCATTATTCTAATTATTGGGTAGGTCGGGTGAAGGAATTGCACAGCATTAACATGCAGGAAAATAGGCTCTGGAATTCCCATTGCCTTGAGAATTAGGGGAGCAGAAAGCAAAAAAGCAAAGCTGTGGAAGAGTTGAGGGAGGCATGGGGGAGTTGTTGACTGCTTGACATTGCTGCTGGTGCACAGGGAGCAGGAGGTGGTGTCCTGGACATGCAGGCTGTATTAGCATATTTTAACTGCGTTAGTTTTGGCAAAGCCTATCCAGCAATTGCCATCCCCGGTTCACCTCAAATAGCATCCCCTCCTGCGTTTAACTGGTTGTAGAGAAATATCAGTGAAGAGAACAGAAATCGACTGTTTAAAAGTGGCTAAAATCTGCCTTGAAATGACATCAGAATTGGAGGAGTGTATGTCAATTGACAGCTGTCCGAAATGCCTTTCACCTCCCATCCTTTCTCCCTGTAACATGAACTCAAAATTCCCTTTAGATATTTGAGAAAAAAGTAACAACTTCAGAATAGCCAAACAAACGCTGCACTAACTCCTTAGCAGTTAAATTATTCCTTCCTTCCTTGGTCAATTCACAAAGCCAGAGCATGTCACCGTCTCTCCAACCTTTCACTGAGAAACTGCCATGCAAGATGGTGCTTTGTGATTTACAAAAGAAAAAAGAGATGTTGGGGGCATTAGCCCCCACTTGCAAACAGGGAGGTACAGAATGTGTTTGAGAGGCACTGGACACTCATGGAGTGGAGAGCATGTCCATGAAAGTAGTAGGCATTCGGATGACAGAATGACTCAGATCATTACAAACAGAGATTTCTGGGAGTCTCTTGGCTGGCACCATACCTTCAGGCGTTTCACCGTGCCTTTCAAACGAAGGGAGCTTGCCATTAAAAACATCATCTTCTGACACCGGAAACCAAAGGAACATAAAGAAATGGGGGAGAAACAAAATAAAAACAAAACAAAACAAAAAATACAAACCCAAGTGAAATCCAGCCACACACACCATACCTCAACAGAACACAAAGGAGGGTGTGCATGGAAAGACAAACACACACACATACGAGTCATTGGAATGTGGTGGGGATCTAGGGGACCAGTCTTGAGCTGACAGATCGACACTCAGTGAGGCTACTTCCCACCCCTGCCCCTCCTTAAAGCTAAAGGAAACAACCACGGTTTGGTTTCCACACCTCTGAATCTTGACAAAAGTCCATCAGACTCATCATATACATATCACTTCAGCTTCCAGAGCAGGCTGTTAAAGGGATGATTCATGAGTCATTGACTTATGATGCCAATGTATTTTTCCGCTCTGATGTAATTCCCAAGTGGTCAGACAGATGCCCATCTACAAGAATATCAGGCTATGTATTGACAGTTCACCAGGGTGGTCTGGCATGCAAATTCCACGCCCCCACCCACAGACATATCTATATCTATATATCTATAGATATATAGTGATAGATAGAGACAAAAAATCCATAACAATAAAGCAAAACAAGAGAGAAATTTGGCTGAGGCCCCATGGATTTTGTGGGAAAAGCCATGGGTTTGAAACCAGAGGCCCTGGTTTGAAATCCCCTCCTCTGCCATTCACTAGGTGGTCCTCTTACTTCTTTGGGCTTCAGTTTCCTCACAAGTAAAATGAAAGGATTATGGATTAAATGCTTTCTAAGGGACCTTTTCATGTTTCAGCCCATGACTGAGGGATTCTTCCCCTCTCCTCCTCCACACACACCATTTGGTAGTGGGATTCTTGGGTATGGAGCCTTTTTCCACTGATGAAGATGACAAATCATGTGCACTTTCTAGTGCTGGAGAGCTCCTTGGGGACACTCAGAAGTTAAGTGACTTGTTCAAGGTCACACAATTAGTATGTGTCAGAAGAAAGATTGAATCCAGGCCTCTGTGACTCCAGTTTTTCCTACCACATGATGTTATCTCTTTTCAGGGTTTCCCTTTCATAAGTCAGGTTCCAAATTATACAGTCCCAACTTTGCCAATATTCAGGCAAACTTTGTATAAAATCTTCCTTTGGTATATTGAGAATTTCTTTCCCTATGATTCAGAGGGTTGGCATGGTATGGTGGAAATGGTCCTGGACATAAAATCAGGAGTGGTAGCATGATATACAGGTTGGGACATTGAACTTGAGATAGGAAAGACCTGAGTTCAAATCCTGCCCCAGACATTTTGTAGCTGGATGACCTTGGACAAGGGTGGTCCCTCACCTTCTCTCTCTTTCTTATTTGTAAGACAAGGAAGATGGTTTGATGTAGGGCCCTGCTCACCTATAAATCCATGCTCTTTGATTCTTTGAGAAATGTGTTTGAATTCTTTGTAATTTACCATCTGTGTGACCTTGGGCAAATTCCTTAACCCTTCTGGGTCTGAGTTTCCTCATCTGTAATATGATTGCATAGATGACCTCCGATGGGCCCTTCCAGTCTCGCTCTGATGCTAAGTCACTTAAATTCTCTGAGCCTCAGTTTTCCCCCTATGTAACAAGAGGGACTTGGACTAGGTCAGAGGTGTCAAGCTTGCAGCCTCTTCAGTAACAAGTAGTGGGAAAACTCAAGTATGGACTTGAATCAGATTAAAATGTAATTGAGAAATGTTTAGCAAAATAAATGAAAATGTAATACAATACGAGTAATGTGAATTTGTGATTATCTAAGTCAATATTTGAGTCTGAGACCTCTAACTTCCTTTGTAGCTCCAAATATAGGAATCTATGACCCTATACTCAGTTTCCTCATTTGTAAAAAGAATCTGTTAATCATCCCTTCCTAGCATCAGCATTGTTTAATGATGCTTCATCATAATCAGTAGGGGCTCTCATGGTTCTGTTTACAATAGAACTCCCCTTTTGCTTGCTTGGTCCTTGTAGCAATTACCAAGTAACTATTTTCTTGTTTTTTTTTTCTTAGTCCTGAATTGCTTCTGTTCTTTATAATCAACCAGCCAGACCAAGGGTTTTTCCAGCCCTCCATCTTCCCTACTGGAGCCTTGGTACTATGTATTTATTTTGCTTTTTGGAGGGGGGAAGGCACTTGGGCAATTGGGGTTAGGTGACTTGCCCAAGGTCCCATGGCTAGGAAGTGTTAAGTGTCTGAGGCTGGATTTGAACTCAGGTCCTGCTGACTCCAGGGCCAGCGCTCTATTCACTGTGCCATCTAGCTACCCCTGGCACTTTTCATTAAAAGAAAAGAGCAGGAGTGATGGTTTTGGCACAATCATAGAACTGTGAGGGCCATCTTCATCTATCACCAGCAGCCTCTGCTCCTGACAGACATTCAACTTGACACACCCATGTCGGAGGTGATGACATACACCAAATTGAACCCCGGGTCGAAATTCAGGTAGGTGGAAGTCAGCTTCCCAAACCTGGTATGACCTCTATGCATTTCTCATCTAAGTACAAACTCAATTAAAATTAGACTAGACACTAGAAAAGAATGTACTCCATGTATATATCAGAAACTCACCATTGGAATTCTCCAGATAAGGCATTAGAATATTCTATAAAAGGAATCCTTTTCTGGAAAATATCCTAAGCTTTATCTTCTAAATACAAACAAAAGGACTAAGTAAGAATGGTCTAGTAAACTGGTCTAGAATGGCCTTCAAATGCAACAAGAGGGTGACTAACTTCTGTAGGGAGGTAATTTCATGAATATAAATCAGGTACTTTGGGGATTTCTGCAGGGCCCCTTGGGTTCTTGGCTAAATGATTCCTCAGTTCCACCAGATGGGACCCTGGTAGTTATCACAAGGCTAATTCACCTCTGGGAATGTCTGTGGAGTAGTATAGTTAGTTCTAGAGTTTGGTTGAAAGGGTCTAAGAATTCCCAAGTTGGAAAGGACATCAAAGGCCAGCTGGTCTACCTCATATCTGAACAAGAAATCTTCCTACAAGATACGTGGCCAGTGGTCATCCAGCCTTTGCTTGAAACCTCTAGTGAAGTTCTGAGTAGCTCATTCATTCTGAGGACAGTGCTCATTGTTTTTTTTCCCACCAACATCAAGCTTAAATCTGGGGTGACACGGAACATCCTTTTTCTACTTGGGACCCTTCTAAGTGTCTGAGTATAGCCTAAGTCTTGATTTTCCCTGCTATGTTATTCTCTTGACTGGTCTAATTCATAGTAAAATGTAGGCAATTTTCCCTCCCAAACAGAAAGCTAAAGACAGCCATCATGTCCTGCCTAACTCCTCTCTTCTGACATACAAACACCCCCAGTTCTTTTAACTAGTTCTCATAGAGTATGAACTTAAGACTCTTAACCATCTATCAATATCCTCATTGCCGTCTTCTTGGTGATAATAAAAAACAGCTGGTACTTTCATAACTTTACAGCTTGTAAAAGTGCATGTACAAATATCTCATTTTCATCCTCAAAACAACAAAAACGGACCTGGAAAATAGGTGCTATTATTATCCCCAGTGTATAGAGGAAGTAGTATTAGAAAGTATTTAAGGCTGGATTTGAACTCAGGCCTTTCTGACTCCAGGTCCAGCGCTCTATACATTGATACTTTCCTTATATTCCATGTCCTTCCAAAAACATGGCATCCAGAATAGAACATTATGATCTAAATTACAGTCTGAGAAGAGATATTATCTCCCAACGTGCCCCACTGGAAAGAGTGATGGATTGGAAATCTAAGGACCTGGGTTCCAGCATTAAACATGTGACTTTGTGAAATCAGGCAATTCAATTTAGTCTCCTCAGACCTCATCTGTTTGGAGGGTTGGGTAAGGTGCCCTCTAACAACAGAGTCAAGAATCCAAGACCATGTGACCCCTAGTTCTGGATCTCACGTCTCTCTTAATGTAGCCTTAAGTGGGCTTTTAGGTTTCTTCACCTTCTGGACCAAACTAAATTACATAGCCAAATGGAGATAGGTTTCTGTTCCAAACAGAAGTCATGGCAGAGGAGAATTCTCAAAATCCTTCAGGAGGTAAGAAGGCCATTGCCTTAATGTCCATTCTACCCCGCTTACTGGAGTGACCAGGACCATGGTGCTCATCTTTGGCCCACTAGACGATGGCAGCCTGGGGCTACACATTGCTTATAGGATCCCAGATCCCAGATTGGAAGGAGCCTCAGGGGCTATCCAGGTCAACTCCCTCATCTTACCAAGGAGGAAAGAGTCTTGAGGAGGTTGAGCAGTTTGCCCAGGTAGACGTCAAAGTTTGGAGTTGGATCTAATTTCTTTGGATTTTAAATTTTCACCACCTTAAAAAAGGAGGCTGAAACATTTCTATTTGTTCTTTGAGCCAATATGGCATATAAGTACCTCCCTAGAAGTTGAAAAAAAAAACCTTGAGATGATTTTGGAAGGCTCCAGAAAGACTCAATGAAGGAGGAAGCTTCAGGGATGTGGACCTGGATGGTTTTGATTTTATCTACCCATTTGGTAAAAGTTCATTAAGGGTTACCATGGGCAATGCAGTGACCTAGGTTATTGAGGAGGTGGGGATGGGGCTAGGCCTGTGATTTCATTGGTGTGGGGAGCTCCCCAGGAGGAACTGCTTCTGGCAATGAAGGTCAGCATCTTCTTTGTAACCCATAGATGGCTGCCTGGAATGCACTGACAGACCTAGTCAGTAGGTTTTAGAGATGAGATTTGAACTCAGGTCTTTCTGGATTCAAAGTCAGTTCTCTAGCCACTCTTGATGTCCCTTGCTTGAAAGATGAAAAGATAAATATGGTGTAGTTCCTGACTTAGCGGAAAAGTAAGAGTACTGTGCACATTCGATCTTTTATGCTTGGCCTAAGAAATAATTGCAATTCAACTTGCAGTGAGCAATCTGTGTTCCACTCCCTATCCAATGATCCAGAATGAGTTAACCTTTTATGAGACCTCATTGCTAGGGGGGAAGTAAGGCACATGCCAAGCTCCATTAGATTCACTTTCTCACAATTAATAAATGTTAGTGTCAGAGCCCTTTGGCATTCCTGATCGGCACCATCCAGATAGGTATTACAGATTCTTTTTCTTTCTTTTCCAGGACAATCTGTCTACCCAGAAGCAAAGAACATGGAGAATTTTTCAAGAGTGTGATTCAATTTAGAGTCTTCACCTCACCTTGCAGACCTAAAAATTGGGGGGAAGGTGTCCCAAGTTTCAGACAAAGTGACCAAAGTCCAACCTTAGAAACTGGCTGTGAAAATTCTTAACAAATGAACAATTGCTTTTGCTTACATTCTTGGGATATTCCCTTTGATGCTACAAAAGATCTTGCCATCATGGAAAATCTTTTATTTAGCAGCTGAATGACAATTTATGGGAACCGCTAGAGGGAACAGGACAGGATAACATCTAAGGTGACTTCCAATTTTAGGATTCTTTGATCCGAGGCAATGATGACTGCTCATTTATCATAGAATCCTGGAAAGAGGATCTGATTTAAATTGTGGATTATAAGGATCCAAACAATGAAAGGGACCCATAAATGTCTCCATCTTTTGGCACTGAAGTCATGAGAGGAGATCTGGGGATCACCAACCAAAATGTTAGTGACCAGTACACATGGAATCCAGTTACAAAAGAACACAATTTATGATCACAAGATGAGGGGAAGAGAACAGGGGTCAAACTTTTGGTTATTGGAAGGAGAGGCCAGCTTTTTAGAGCAGAAATGTTTTTCTCATTTTCATAATTCCATCTCAGAGTCTATGATTCTTGATCTGTCTAGATCAACCCTTGTTTGGACAACAATTTCCTCTACCTGACAAGTCCAGATCTCACTGGACCCAGTTGGGGGAACCTACTACCTCTACGCTGGGATTCTCCTAATTGACTTCCATTTTGCTCTATTCACCATCCCTCTAACTTTCCAAACTGAAATAAATACCCTTCCTCCATTAGAATAGAGGTTCCTTGAAGGCAGAGATTGTCTCTGCTTTTATATTTGGATTTAAGAACTCAACATACTGCTTGGCTCATAGTAGGTATTTAATAAATGATCATTCATTCATTGCTCAGATTGTCTCTTTGCATTTTACACCCTTTCCCCCTCTTACTCTACATTGAGGAGGCTATGTGTGTGGCGTAGTGGAAAGAACACTGGTTCTGGAGACAAACAGGTCCAAATCTTGCATCTGACATTAAATCTTTTTGGACCTCAGTTTCCTCTAAAAGAATGGAGAGGGACTAAATGATATCTGAGGTCTCTTTTGGTGCTAGACCTCTGATTCCATGGTTATGTCCCCATTGGACAAAAAATCCCAGTCCTTTGTATGAGGATAAGCAGATTTTTATCAAAATCCAATATAAACGTCAGGAAATGCAGGCATTTTGGAATGCAAATGGGGCCTCACACTTCCTTTAATAGATGTGGGAAGACCATAAAATAAAGAGCCATCTCTATAGACTCCATTTTAGGACTTTACTTTCATACCTCCCATGATAGAAATATTTCATCTGCCTGGCTCTTAAACACTAACCCAGTTTTCTTGGCTAGATCTGAAACAACACACCCTCAAATTAACCTGTTCTTTGCTTTGTTCCTTTTGGTTCCCACTGCATCCCTTCAGGCTTTGACTCCATTGCCATGCTCAGTATTGGGGAAAGATTATAGGGGTAACAAGAAAAACATACACATACATACATACACACATACATACATACACACATACATGCACATAAACAAACATGTCCCCATTGTTTTCAGAAACATTGCTGGAAACCTTCTGAATGTTACCAACCCTTGTCATTTAACACATGAAAATGGAGTTTGCATGGGGCCATGTTTATCCTGACTATGGCCCTTGTTGCCAAGTCATCCAAGCCCATCTTCTCTCTTCAGAGGGATCATGCTCCACAAGGAGCTGTTGAATGGTTAGTCAGCTGATAGGGAGTGAATTTGCTGCCATAAGGTGACCCGTACATAGCAGGGGGAAATAAGGAACATGGTGAGGAATGCATGAAGAGAATGGAAACCAAACCAAAAGCTTGAAGTAAGAAATGGAACCAAATCTAATCCAAATACTCCTCAGCAAATAAAGCAAGGTGATAGTTTCACGGTTCATTGCTGTTGTTTTTGAAAGAGGGAAAACGGGCCACATTGAGAATAAGAGCAGATTGGCACAATTTTGGGTTCCTGCTTCAGAGATGATAGAAACATATTGTGTGCACTTTGGACATAATCCAATCCCAGGACTTGACATTAAAAAAATAGAAACTCTCACTGCACTTAAATTTTACATCAGACAGTTAATCTGAGGTGACTTTGGGTAGGCATTCTATGTGACGGTTCCCTCCTTCTCTTCCTCTCCAACCAACAAGGCAAATTAGATGGAGTGGGTAGAACAGTGGATGCCAGAAAAGATGGTAAGAGTGGGAAGGGGGACAATGGATGGGAGAAGCAGTTGAGCAAGGAGTATATAGGCAGCACAGCTGGATAAAGGGGCTGAGATGACACGGGTCCAAGGAAATTGGAAAGTCACCAAGGGTACTCCAGGCATATTCAGTAAAATATGAAGTGTGGTGCTGGAGAAAGAATGATGTTGAAATGCTGGAAAGGGTGAAGAATGCTAATGAGAAAAGGAAGAAAATGGCTTTGTGGGGAAGGGAAAATGAGAGCATGCATGAGGAAACAAGGAAGATGGGGGAGCAGATCAAACAAATGATGGCCAATAGGCTCCCTGGAGTCTTAGCTTTGGCAAGAGAGAAGAGCAGGCCAAGGGAAAGTCAGGACATCAGAAACTTGGGGAACCTATCTAGCTTTCTGCCTGCATGCCATCCATAGCACAAACGACATATGATGGTGTTGGAAATATCTCTTAGCAAGTCTAGGATATGTCAGTAACACTTGATGGCATAAAGAAGAAAGTGATTAATTCTCAGAATGCCAAAGTTGCTACCATCCATTCACATGAGGATGAACAAATGATTTAAGAATGAATGAAAAAAAAAGATTTCAAATGTTATTTCTAGCAGGACACCCTGTTGAAATTTTAATAAACATTTTTCTAAATGAAGAATGTATAGGCAAGTGTTATGGAAAAGAAAATCTATATTATAGAACCTTCTTTGGACACTTGTACTATTTTTTTTTTACAAAATATTACTGCTTTTACATGTGATATGGTAAGAAAATTCCTGTAAACTATAAGTATTAGTTATCATTTTTCTTGTATTATTTTTCTTGCAGGCGAGGGGTTGGGGTGGTTAAAACACTTTGCCTTCTTTGCTGAGAAGGAAGAGTCAGATGAGATTGGCAACACACACAGCAAAACAAGTTTGATCAGAACCAAGGGGCCTCAGGGACTTTCAAAGTTGAAAAAGTAAGCCAGTCCAACCTACAGAGAGAGATGAAAAGAGGAGAGATTGCTTTTGTTTTTGTTTTTACCAACAGTGGGTGTCGTAGCTGCACTCAGGGAGTTGGTGGACGATATTGATGACGTGCTCTCTGCCCGGGCAAGAGGTGCGATGGGAGGAGGGCTTGAGGAATGTATGGGAGGGCTAAAAGGTCTGGACTGTAGGAACAAGAAGAAAAATGGCTAAATGTTAGATTCACAGATCATGGCATTTCCCTTGAAATAGCATCCTTTAATGTAACTCACTTGGATGTTTCTATTTCCCCGCCTTTTGCAACTTGACTTCTAAATCTTTGAATAGTAGTTAATATCACACAATACCACCTCTCTCCTACCTACATCCTGCTTCCTCCATATCTCCCAGGGTCTTCAGGGTTTATCACTAAAAATGCTACTAATGGCTAGACTACAATTCCATACATCCCCTTCCTAAGTCCCCTTGTTTGACTCATTCTCACCTCCCTTTTTGAAGACCCTCCCCCCCCCCCCCAGCTACTCCTTTGACGGTGAAAACCAAAGACAAAGACAAGAAAACAGAAAAAGGAAACTGGAGCCTACCACGTCTCCCACCCCGGGCTTCCCGGGGGGCAGCTTGGGCCTAGACGGAGGCCGAGGAGGAGGTGGAGGAGGAGTGGTTCCGCTGCTGCTGTGGGCCGATGGGGTGGCGGGCCGGGCGGGGGATGATGCTCCTAAAGATAATCAGGCATCGTTAGTTTGGGGGGCACAGACGCGGCCCCATCTCCCCCACCAAGCAGCCGAGCATTGTCCCTACATGCAGGCCCTTCCCCACTCTTGGCCCCCAGAGCCCAGCAGGCTACTTGTCACGTAAGCAGAGCATGACAGCAAACACCAAGCTCCAAACTCCATCATAGGTGTGTTTTTAAGGCAAAAGTCACGTGGTTGAATTATGTTTGATGGCTCACAGGGAAGCTCACCACCCTCTGTTGGGATGGAGCATGAAGGAACAGAACCTTAGTGCTCTCACCTGTTGAATGGGTATTATCCCAGCACCTACCTCACAGAGCTCAGATGAGAGATAATGGGATAGAAAATGTCTTGCCACTCAACCTTGACAGGACAATTGCTCCTGTGCTTTCCCCTCAAACAGAACAGCATTTGTTAAAATTCTTTTGCTGGGGCTACTTGGTAGCTCCCACATACAGACCACACACATGCTCAGTTAGGTCCCTTGGTCCCCCCATCCCTGCTTTTACTGATCTCATTGTGTGGGTCTTCCTTCCAGTGATGCCTGTATCTCCCCTGCATGGTTGGGGTTCAGGATGTTAGAGGATTTGCCAGGATGGAGAAAATCTTTGCTCTGTGGTCATGGCCAAGCTACTGACGACCTATCTGGAACATAGATGGGCTGGCCCCTGGATAGGAGATACTGACCATCGCCCCATGGGCATCGCCTGACACCATCTTTTGAGGAGCTTGGGACTTAAAAGAACCTTGACCATTGGACTAGGAATTTACGTGCACAAAGCAGACCCGATTCTGAGGCTAGCCTGTTGTCCCCTGCCCTCCACAACCTTTCACTATGATGGTACAGAATTAGAGTCAGGCTTCCCAACCTTCTTCAATTTCTCTTCTTGCCTCTCCATAAAGATTCCCCTCCCTCTCTACTCATGCCCCTAAAGAAAATATATTCCATAATTGCTAGAGATGACCATGAGAGTCAGAAAAGACATAGAGTTTAATAAGTTTTTCTCTTCTTAGGGTGAGTGAAAAACTGCCTAACTTCATTGATTGGAAATAGCTGTGGAATTTCTGGAATATTCCAGTTGGATGCTGCTGTCATTATTTGTGAAAGTCGCCATATTCCTGACAAGGTTCTCATCTACCAGGAGCACAAGTGTAATATCATATTTAGGTGACTGATTGATTGATTACAAAGTCAGTCCATCAGGAATTACCAACTGACATCTCCCTCCTCCAAAGTCCTGTTCTAATTGGATTACCTTTTAGGATGCCAAGGACAATTCAATTAGGAAAAAGGGAAGGCACAAAGAAAGCCAGAGATGCACCCAGACAGACACTTGGATTTCTGTAGTTGGGGATTCCAAGTATTTTAAGTATCATCTTTGTGATGCAGGCAGGGGGTGCTAGAGCCAGCTCACACAGGTTTGAGAGAACGGATTGTTAAAATTTTCAGTGAGAGCACTTATATTTCTGAAAGTGTCAAATACTACAAACCAGGTGCTATGCCCTACTGATTGTCTAGAGTCTAGAAAATGATGGAGAAAATGTTAATAGTTCAGATCAAACATGAAAGAGTATTGGGCATACATCCCAGCCTTCCCCCCAAGAGCTGATTGTTAAACATTTACTAGCACACCCCAGCGGTTATCCTAAAGACTCAGCTAAGGATCTGACCTGCTGAGTCATCTTAAACAAACTTCATATCCATGTGGTTCAGGAAGGTCCCAGTTCCAAGGCTCTTGGAACTTCCTAGCTTTAGTTGGGATAATAAGCATAAAGCCATACCAAGAGAAATATGACAAAATGCAGTTTGATGCAGTAGGAAGCATGTCTTTTAATTAGGAAGATCTGAGTTTGAATCCCACCTCCGATACTTACTGTGTGACCCTGGGCAAGTCATTTAGCCTTTAGCTTCCTCATCTGCAAAATGGGGAAGGAGTTGGACTCAATGACCTCTAAAGTATTACGCCAAACCTATGATCCTATGCCTCTCTCTACTTTTCAGTTTTCTTATCTGTAAAATTAGTGTAATAGCAGCACCCTCCACCTTGCAGGGTTGTCGTCATGATCAAATATCTAAAACGTATGCGTATTTATTTGTAAACACATAAAGAAGTTTATACATACGCAATTGTATGGACATATATGTATTTTTTCCTCACCACAATCTGTCCATGCTCTTATCCATATACACACAGTGTTGTGTAAACTCTAAAGTCCCATGTAAATGTTTGGGATTTTTTGTTCTGGATTATTGGTGCCAGGAGATCCAAGGGAACACCATCCTTAACAATCAAGATCTCCTCCTTCCCTGTAACTTTTGGTTACAGGGAGTTGTCTAGAGCACTAAGGGGTTAAGTTCGAGGGCCAGGGTCATGCGTACATCATGCTATGTTCTAAGGCCACAGATGGTGAGTGAGAAGGAACCCAGAGGTCATTAAGTCCAACCTCCTCATTTTACATATTAGGGGTTGAGTGGCTGAAAAGGTAGAGTGACTTTCCAAGGGTCACACAGCCAATAAATGTGTGATGGATTTGAATTCAAGTCTTCCTGACTCCAAACCCAAGGCTTTATCTTCTACATCATACTGCATATTATTATAATTATTGTCATCTTAATGAATTATTATTCCATTATAATATCTCAAAGAATAATAAGAACCTTACCTAAGAGTTTCTAGGCCTGGGGAAAGACCAGTAAACCACATTAGGGGTAAGAGGGTAGGATACTCCCTGTAGTGGAAGAGGAAAAGACCTTCCCCAGTGAGGACGCTTTGTTCACTCCAGCCCCAATCGGGCTGTTTCTTAATTTAGCTTTATTAAGCTCTCTTGTCCCTATGCTCCTGAAGGACTGTGGCTCCTCCATCAGTTCACCCCCTCTAAACTGGGCACCCTGGGGCACAGCCTTGATTGCTTGGTCCTAATTATGCCTCTGCCCATGAGAAATTCCAGGGAAAACTGTTTCCATGAGATTCCTAGACTGATTCCTCATTCTAGATCTGTAGACTAAGAAAAATGTTCTGAAGTTAAGCCCCCAAATCTCTCGTGATGTAGATTATCCCTATAATATATGCCTTGGCAGACTGGAAGCTCCCTGAGGCAGTGGCTGTTTCACTGTTGACTCTGTGCCACCCACATCTAGCCCTGTGCCTGGTACATAGTCATAACTTCTATTGCGTGATAGATCCAGACCAGGAGTTTGGGGGCATAAAGAACATCTTGTGTAGAAACACCCCCCACAAATACAGAACAGTGAATAATCTGTACTTTGGTGACCTGGACAGCTTTCAAGATTCACTCAAGAGATTGGGGACTGACCAACAGCAGCAACCACAGGTGTGTCTCACCACTTCTGGCCTCAATTACCTTCTTTTCCATCTTCTTCTACCCTGCATGTCTTTGTCTCTGGCTAATGACTGAAAATTCCGGTCGAATTTTCCAAGTGTATTTGCTAATGCCTGATGCAAAGTTGTCCTTGGCTTTTACATTAATTGCTTCATCTGACGCAGCAAATGTTTTCAGCTGACAGTCAGCAGACAAAGACAAGGATTGAATAAACTGCAGTCTTTGTCGGGAGGTGTCATAATTTGGTATTTTTGTTTCTTTCTATTCTGCTTTTATAGAATGAAAGGGAATTCATCCATGCTTTCTCTCTCTTTTAAGAAATGGTACTCCAAAACCATGCCAGAAAAGGGGTGCAATTATATACCCTTTTCTCAAATGCTCCCCAGATAATGACATTTTAAAACGCGTCTCAGTAAAGCCCTGTAGAACACAGAAAGCTGGTTCTCAACGAGAAGGCTTGTTTGTTGGCTGGATGCCAACGCAACCATTGAAAAGTAAAAACACAAGCACACAGTTTGACTGATCCTGAATCCCACTCTTCATCCCTTCATCCTTAGCTGACCTACTATTTCACTACTGTGGAACCATAGAATGAGGTTATTAATTGGAGTCAGGAAGACCTAGGTTCATATCCGCTGACCCTCCCCCAAACACTTATTAGCTGTATGACCCTGAGTAAATCACTTAATCTCTGTGTCTTCAGTTCGCTCATCTGTAAAATGGGGTTCATAATACTTGGAATATCTACATTACGGGGTTGTGAGTGTCAGAAAAGTACCCCTCCAAAGTAAGGTATTAAGATATTAATAAAAAGAATGAGGTCATTAAGAAATTATTTTAGAACGAGTGGGAAACTTCATGGATAAGATGTCATCTGCAGTTGCTAGAAAGAATGCCCAAACTGGTGGGCTGGTAGATCCTTTTGTGTATTTGAGAGTAAATTTGCAGATCAGGACGTTTCTCATGGAGCCAGAGCCAGCTAGGGCTCTGGAGAATGTTTCACAAGGTCCAGCTTTGGGGAAAACGGTGCTAGGACAGATGGCAATATGGTAGCTGAGGTGGATATTGGAAGGGATGTGAAGGGTGGGCTGCGGCCAGTGAGAGATGAAGGGTTGGCTGAGTTTGCATCCACGCTACTCATTCCCACCTTGCTTGCACCAGATCAATGAAACCATTGCTTCTACAAAGGGCATGTTGCCAACTGTGCTGTGGTGCCATTTCCCATTCCTGTGACCTTGGCCACCGCTGCTCTATAGCTATTATTTTCCTCTAAGAGAGTAAGTTCTCTGAGGCAGGGACTATGACTTTTGCATCTGTGTCACTGGTATTTAGAACAATGCTTGACATATAGTCCCTAAATGCTTTTTGTTCATTCAAATGGAATTAGAATTTGGACGTTCCTTAGCAATTTCGTTCTCTTCATATTTTAAGTCTACCTAAAGATATTCTTATTTCTCTTCCTACCTTATCTTCTACTTCCCACCCCTGCAGTGGGAATCTTCTCAGAAAGTGACCAGGACAGTCTTTCTACTTGATTAGATTTTGGTGGTTATTTTGTGATTGAATGAAGGTCCGGGACTTTTTATAGGTTTAGAAACATCCCTGTTCTAGTTGGCACGCAATTCTTCAGATTATATCAAAGCCTGAGATCCTAATACTTATTTCCACAGGAATCCCTGAGAACCTCATGCCCACTGCTGATAGCCTGCCAGGCATTCCAAAGACGGATGACCGAGACAATCAATGATGGTGCTGATAAAGATTGGCTGAGAAAAAGGGTGGGGATGAAATCCTTTATCCCTTGAGGACATATTGCTGTCCTCCCAGTGGCCAGTTTCCATGTTCCCAGACTTCTTTCCCCTAGAGTGTCAGCATTTGTCCTGGGGAGTTGCTAGAAATGGAAACTGGCTCCAAGATGTACTAGTTGGCCACTGGTTGTGCAAGACTGATGAACTTCTCTGAGTCTCAGTTTCCTCATCTGTAAAATGGGGGTGTCAGTGCTTAAATTGCCTTCTTCAAAGGGTCATGATGAACAAAGTTCTTTGCAAACTTTAGAGAATTATATAGTTGTGAGGCATTTTTAACAATAATAATTGTTGCTAAGAATAGCAACAACATTGATTGGCATTAATAACAACAGCAGCAACAGTAATAGTTGTTAATGATAATTACTATGGCAGGCAGAATGGTGGAGTGGATGGAGGGAGCAGACCTCAAAATCAGGATGACCTGAGTTCAGGTCTCACCTCTGAGCCTTTCAGCTCTCAGTACTCCAGGTGACTCTCTGACAATATTCATTGCAGAGAAGATGCCAACCTGTATCCATAGAAAGGTTCCTCACCTGGGATCCCATTCCTTGTGCCAGTGCAACTGCCATCACTATCACCAATAATGCATTAATATGACATACTATATATTATACATAATATTATATATTTTCCTTCAAGACTCTGGTCTGGCACCACTTTCCACAAGAAACCTTTGCTGATGCCTGGTAGCTGCGGGTGCCTCCACTCTCCAATTACATTTTATTCCTTTGCATGTTGTTAGAGAGGTGCCTATGTCTGTCCCCTGGTAGAATGTAAGCCCCCTGGAGGCAGTCTATTTCAGTCTTGTCTTTGCAATGCTTCCTGGGTGTCTATAGCACAGGAACAGGCACTTCGTTGATGCCTATAGTTTGTTTGAGTCCTAAGAGTCTGAAGGAGAAATGATTTTATGAATGAGGGTGATCTTTCCACCAGTCTTTGGACCCTGGTAGAGCATCTTTAGGAGTTTCTCATGTGAGAAGAAATTTGTCACCTTATGTGCCTGGTGATGAGTCTCTCTGTATTTAACTAGGATGGTCCTTGAAGATGGGTCTATGGCTGGGGTGGAGAACCTGCAACCTCAAGGTCACATGTAGTCCTCTAGGCTCTCAAATGTGGCCCTTTGATGAATCCAAACTTCACAGAACAAATCCTCTTTATAAAAGGATTTGTTCTATAAAACTTGGACTCATTCAAAGGCTGCATCCAAGGACCTAGAAGGCCAATGTGGCCTCAAGGTCGCAGGTTCCCCATCCCTGGTCTATGGTCTGTTACCAGGTCATAGAATCATAGATTTACAGCTAGAATGGTCCTTAGCTGTCATCAAACCCAATCCCTTCATTTTACAGATGAGGAAACTGGGGCAGAGAGTTTAGAGGTTTGCACAGATTGTATGTCTCAGAGATAGAATTTGAATCCAGATCTTTCTGACTCCAGGCCTAGCATGCTGCCTGCCTCTTAGATCCAGGGCCTTTCTACTTTGGTAGAACCTGCCAATCAGTCAACAAGCATTTATAAAACACCCACTATGGGCTAGGCACTGTGCTAGGCAATCGAGGATACAAAGACAAAGAATGAAATGATCCCTTCAGATGTTACCCTTGGCTTACAACCTTCCAGAGCCTTGCTTCCCTTTCCCAAACCCACAGCTCCAATGTAGAACTGCAGCCAGTTATGAGAATAATATTGACCAGTGTCTTCTGGGGAAAGTTCTATCTGCCCAGAAGACCTTTATAAATGACTTCTTTTCCTAAACATGACAGTGCTCTCAAAGGTTGCTTGTCCCCCATCACCATCCTGTGGAGTTGGGAAAAATGAAATAAAAAAAAACCAACGAAATTCAATTAGTTGTTGGAAAAGTGTGTGTGTGTGTGTGTGTGTGTGAGTGTGTGTGTGTGTGTGTGAGCGTGTGTGTCTGTGTGAGTGTGTGTGTCTGTGTGTGTGTGAAATCAGACGTACCCGGTTATTGCCCTAACAGTGTATCTCAGTCTTTAAAACATGAGGCTGTATCCTGTTGTTTTAATTCAAAATTTACATTTCTGCCAGCTCAATGTATGTTTCATCAATAAAAGATTAAGGAGCAAATAAACTGGGACTTAATTAACGGGATAATGGAGCCAAGTTTCATTTATTCATGGGCTTCACGGGCACTGCTCAACATCCCCCTTAGCAACGCCATCCCCTAATAGCACCAGAGTAGGGCTTTTTTACACAGCTCAATGATTAAGAATCAATATTTTTAATGGCAAGTTTTTTAGGACAAAAAAGGAAGACTGGACTTCCAAACTCTTCCATAGGATGATGGCCAAAGCTGACATTTTTCTTACATTGTGGGAGGGTCGTGGCAGGAACACCTCAAGAACCCCTCTAGGGGACTGTCAATCTGACCCTGAAAATGCTCCAGGAATGCACAGAACAAAACCTGGCTTTTCCATTTCTATACTCAGTTATTTGTTGTGTTTCAAAATGGGTTGGCCAACCTGTGGCCCTCAGGTCACAACAGGTTGTTCAAAGTTGTGATGTAGACATTTAGGTAAGTGGGAAGGTATGTGGCATAGTAGATAGAATTTTGGATTTGCAGTCCCCAAGACCTGAGTTTGAATTCTGTCTCAGACACTAGATGTGGGCAAATGATTTACCCCTGTTCAGTTTCAGTATTTCAAAAATGGAAATAATAATGGGCTTTGCTTCACAGGATTATGAGCACC
The DNA here is from genome assembly GCF_028583685.1 of Petaurus breviceps papuanus. Taxonomy (NCBI): domain Eukaryota; kingdom Metazoa; phylum Chordata; class Mammalia; order Diprotodontia; family Petauridae; genus Petaurus; species Petaurus breviceps. Next base: position 8,903,441 of record NW_027185852.1, read on the forward strand.
CAATGAAGTAATATAAATAAAGCATTTGTAAGTAAATAAAAATACAAGATGGGTTAATTTGTCTAAAAGTTCTATACAAAGAGTAGTTACTATTATTATGAAAAAGCAAAAAAAAATCTTGCTATTTCTAATGGCAATGAGAATGTGATAAAGTACTATTATAGTAGTAAATGACGATTGTGGTATAGAGCTACTCCATGGTGCTCTAACCAGGATTCTATTCACTTTAATAAACCAAGGAGCTCTACTTTGGGGTGGATTTTGTTGAGGAAAATGGAATCCAGTTTTTTTCCCTATTCCTCTTGGATATCTCTGTTTTCTGTCCCAGAAACTCAGAGATGGGGAGGGATTTCAGAGCCTGACTTCTCCAGTTCATGGAGAATAATAATCTTAATACCCACCTTTATCCCGTCATCCCCACAACAAGTGGTCATCAATCTCTATTTGAAGAACTCCAATGAGGGACTGCCCATGACCTCTCACAGTACCCCCTCCTTCTCTGGCTGATCCATTGTTCCTCCTATCAATCTGAGAAGTTTTTCTCTGAACGTTTTTTTGGGGGGTAGAGGCTAGACTTGTGATATCGATACAGGCCACTCCTAAAAACATAAACTTTTTGCTTCTATTTCTTTTTCTTCTACAGCAAAGAGGAGTTTGTAAGCAGAAAAAGTACTAAAAGATACACTACGAAAAGAAGCTGAAACAGCCATTGAAATGTTAGAATTTAAGTGGACAACCACACTGCCCGCCCTCAGCCACCAACCTCCCTAGGGCCTAAAAACTTAGGACACATGATTAGCCTTTTAGAACACACTGCAAAAGATGCCAAACCATGCCATCTTCTGTGAGGGAGCGCTCTTACACAGAACCAAGCAATACTGAGCACATGCGTGCACACACGCCACAAACAGGCCATGGAGGCCAGTTAGCCAAGCTCAAGCAGCAGTGGAATGGGGTAGGTGGAAAATATGCATCAGAAAAAAATCTGATAGCTCCAGAACAAGGACAACAAATTCCTGTATTTTTTTTTTCTATTTTGGAACCACAAGCAATTATCTTTTAACTTCAAAACCACAATTTAACTCAGATCTAATCCAATGCCAAATTTTGCATGTGAGTCTCAAATGTTACATATACATTGAAGTTTCTTCCCCTCTGTCACATACTTTTAGACTCCATCACTGCTTGTTATATACTCAAAGAATATTTTTTTTTGGGGGGAAGTAGCTTCAAAAGTAAAGGTGTTTAATAAATCATCTGTCCTATCCCCATTCCCTGCAATTCTCCCTTAAGATTTTTCCTTCTTGGTTCAGGAAAATACAAGAGGAATGAGAATCAGAAGACCCAAGGGTATGAGTCCCAAGTCTACCATTGACCAGCTGTATGACCAAGGACAAGTCTCTTGACTACTCATCCTCAGTTTCTAGCTCTGTCAAATGGGGTGAAACACCTAAAAGATTGTTTGTGAGGACCAAGCAAGAGAATGTGTGTAATAGCCCTTTATGTAATAACGTTACATAAACGGGAGCCAGCATGATTATTGACAACAACAATAGTAATGACAATATTGAGAAATACATAGATTCTTATGGGGTCTATATGTCAAGGAAACCATCCATTTGTCAGCGAGACATTGCTCCCACTGGTAATTACAGCTTTCCTTGATATATTTTGGGATGCAGGCAGTGACTTCTTAGAAAAGGACATATGCTCTATGAAGGCAGATCTCTAATTGAGATGGGGTTGAGAGAAGAGCATATTTATAACCTTGACCTAGACCATGGCAGAGGGCACTCAAAATGGATACATTACTGAGGCACAGTCCACCCCCCCCCCCCCAAATGAAAAAAAAAGTCTGATCCTCCAAAGGTATCCAGTGGGTGCTAACAGGGTCTTGCTAATATGGAAAGCATAGCAGCTCACCAGCACACGGAGAGCACACGCACACAGTCAGACAAACGTACCGCTGGCGGTTCCCGTCCCACTGCCTGAGCTGGGTCCGGGTGATGATACCACGGTCCGGTAGGTGGGTGGTGGAGGGGGAGGTGGTGTAGCTCTCTGTCCCAACCCCAAATCTTTAGGAGATGCGACTGTTTCTAAGTTATCATCTTTCCCGAGGGTCTGCTCAGAAAACTTCTTCTGAACCTCTTCTAAATCAAGTGGCGATGGAATGGTGCGTGGAGGGTCAGCAGCTGGGGAGTCAGTTGGGTTTTCTGACACCAGCGGTGGGGACCCCACCTTTTCCCTTGAAGTCAACTCTGGAGTGACCCGTTCCGGGGATGCATCAGAAAAATTGACCCACTTTTCTTCCGTGTTAATGACCACAGACTTGGGGGACAAAACTGGGCCAAAAATGCTGTCCAAGTCACTGATGGATGGTAGTTTGTCACCTTTGACCTCGGGTGTGGTCTGCTCACTGCCTGTGGTCAAAGGAGTTGGTTTAAAACTTTAACATTGAGTTTTACAACTGTCTCCTGCATGGGTTAGGGGGGCGGGGAACTACTCATGCCCTGTGAGGTAAGAGCTGAGGTCAAATTTTCTTGAGCCTGACCTTTTTGGGGGGGTAGAGGCCAGACTCGTGATGTCATTGGTATGGGTCACTCCTAGAAACATAGACTTGAGACATTAACTGATGTGTCCAGGGTCGCACAGCTAAGAGGAGTCAGAAGCCAGGTTTGAACCCAGGCCCTCCTGACTCTGTGGCCAGCTCTCTGGTGAACATACCACACCACACTGTATCTTCAGTGACATTGATGGAGATGTATTATGTGCCTGAATGTGGATTCAAGATGAGGGGAGTGGGGCTGGGGAAGGGGAGGCTCTTGTCTCTTATCAGACAGTCTCTTGTCCCCTGGACATCCTATTTCCTTGTGATATTTACAGCAAGGCACGAGAAAAGCACCATCTTCACCATGGGCTGCCCACACCTTTCCTTCTTTAGAGTTGGAAATGTGTCTATAATTCACTGAATGATGACCAGTGTCATTATCTTGGGAAGGCATCGTTGTTGGGCTTGGAGATAACTTCTACACACATTGGATAGAACTGTGCAGACTGAAGGGGAGCCCATCCCACAGGGGGAGACTTGGACCACACAATTGGTCCAAATTGAATATTGCAAGGAGAGTGTGCACATGTCCATTGACTTCTCTGACCCTTAGGAGCTGTGTGACCCTGGGCAAGTCTTTTAACCTCTGTCTACTTTAGTTTTCTCACCTGTAAAATGGGGATAATATTAGTACCTACCTGAAAGGGTTATTGTGGGGCTCAAATGAAATCATCTATCAAGATACATTTCAGAAATCTCAAGTGTTATGCAAATCTTAGCTATTTAGACTTTTAAACATTGGTTATTTTTACTGCCCATGTGACCTTGGGCAGCCCACTTCTCTTCTCTTTGGGCTTCAGTTTCTTCACCTCTAAAATGTAGGGATTGAATCAGAAGACCTTCAAGGTCCTGCTTTAAGGCTAGGATTTTACACCATCAGCCCCTAAATTTCTGGGGCTGTTTGCAAATTGAGTTTAACATCTCCCATTGAATGGTGGGGCACATGACATCTCATCTCATGCTACAGTCTCTCCTGCTTAGTTATTTAAAGATCTGCAGCCTAATTAACCGTGAACCCTAGACCTGAAATGCCTGAACCAGGCAAAGCAAGGCCTAAGTTAGTACAAAGTTAGCATGATTTACACGGTCATGTAAAATTTAAATGACTGGGATGGCACTGAGGATATTGAAAACATCCATTTCCCAGGCCTAAGGATATTAGTCCAGTCCTCAGATGGGAAACATGGCACCTAGCAATGAAGCAAAAACTCAAGAATCACTTACTGTTTACTTCCCTCTGCAAGTCAGAACAGTAATCAAATGAAGTAATGAAAAGCCAATGCGAGGAAGCGTTGATATTCTCATTTGAAATTTGGGCTCCAATCCCTTCCTCTGGCTTTCCTTATTTACTCATTTCTTTATTCATTCATCTATATTTAATTTAATTTATTTCTTTATCTATTTCTCTGATTTTAACACAGTAACAAACTAAAAGCCCAATGCCCCTGACTCCTTCCTTGAGAAGTCAATAACAGCATTTTTCTTAGAAGTTTGGTCTCATTTTCAAATGATAAAACCAAGGTCCATTTGATAATGCTAGTGACCTGTTTGAGGTTTGTTACTGAGCCTTTGGAGGTCATAGATGGATTCTGGCACAAAGGGAAGCAGATTCCACATTGCACTCTACAGCCCTGGAACTGGGATGCCTTGGCAGCAGTGTGGAAAAGTGGAGAGAATGCTAGACTTGGGGTCAGAGGGCCTGGAACCCAACCCTGGCTCAGCTACTTACATAGTATGGGACCTTTAACCCCTCTAGGCCTCAGTCTTTTCATCTGTTAAACTAGGAGGCTAGACCTACTGACCTCAAGCTCTAAAATAGTTTTAAAAGGATTGGCTCTTTCTGAGCTCCTAATGCTTTAGTTAATAGACAATGATCCTTGACATGTCTCTTGGACATGGCTGTATGGACCTGCTAGATGAATTTTAAGGAGTGGGGAAGGAGGAAAGAAGAGAAGAGAAAGAAGGGGTTTGCAAAAACCTTTTTTTCTGAGAAGCACAAGGTCAGTGAGGGCGCCTGTCACAGACTGGCTTCATTGCTTTTCAGCTGATAGTCTGTGGGCTGCACAAAGTGCCCCAATGAAACCATGTTGCAATGAGGAAGCTGACCAAGGATTCCTAATAACCAGGGGCAGCTGCATACTGGGAGTTTGATCAATCAAGACCCAGGAGATATTTCATGAACACACAGCATTGATTAAAGTAGGTGAGAACTATAGATCTGTATCCACCCTGGGAGCTACAAGGCCTTTCGGCCTCCCCCGCTCTTGGCCATGTTTCAGCTGCCTCTGATCTGCTGGCCTTGGGATACTAATTATCTCAAAAACTACGGGGGAAAATCTTTTACCATGCACATTTCATGAGAGCTCAGCCATCCCCAGAGCACATCCCACCTCCGTCTGCACATGACGGGTTTAAGTCTGCTACCAATCTCACTGGCTTTTGAAAATGAAAACAAAGTCTGGGTCTTAGGAGACCTCATGAAATTTTAAAATACTGACATGAAAACAAAGGAAAAGCTGGAAACCAAATTAAAACATGCTCCCTCTTCCTTTTTTTGAGCTTTTTCTCAAGTATTATCAGAGAAAGCATCCCTTCTCGCTTTCAAACAGCTCAATGATAACAAAAACTGAAAGGAAAGGGAGAACATTAATTTTTTAAGTTCATATAATTTCCTGTAGAGAAGGAAAGCTAAGTATAAAACACAATTCCATGTTGACAAAACACATAATGGAACTGAACCAATGTATACACATATACACATTCATCCTTGTCAAACCCTAGAAATTCTGACACATCCAGAAAACATATGCTTATTTCTTAAAGAGCCAGTGTTCTTAAATACTCTCTATTCCCAAAAGAGAAGTGTCTCTTTTCAATTTACCTTGTCCCACTGTCAAAGGAGAGCCAGTTCGGGGTGGGGTCGCTGGTACATTTTTAGGAGGCAAAGGTGGAGGGGCTGCGAAGAGAGAAGACGTTGGCCATTAGTGAGCGGCTTTTGCATCAGGGAATCAGAATATTTTATGTCTCAAAAAATGGGTTTTAGGTCCAGCCCTTGAAGCTTGAAGCCCTTGAAGAGAGAGAGAAGCAGCTGAAGTTCCTGAATGTAAATGTTTCAAGGTAGAAAACAGAATCATTTCACATGGGAAAGCTCAGAATGTTGACCTTGTCTGTTCCCTCCCAGATCACCACTGCCAACATTAGGTCAGTGGAAATTGTCGGGTGCACATGCCAAGGAAACCTTGCACATGGTCTTGGATCCCTGATGGCCCCAGGAACACATCTGAGGAGGCCAGTCCTGTGACTATCCCTATTCCACATCAGTTTTTTTCATGGACTTCTCCTGGCCAGGCTAATCACAGATTTAGTGTTTGAAGGGACCTTTGTGACCATCTAGGTCAACTCATTTCCCCAAAGGAATCCTCACTACAATGTACTTGGCTAATGACCAACATACCTTTGCTTGAAAACCTCCAGTTGAGGGGAAAGCTACTATCTCCCAAGGCAGCCCATTCCCCTTATGGGTAGCTCTAAAAGGAAGATTTACTTTAGCTATTAAAAAGACAAGAATGGATGGAGAATAGAGGGTAGACAGATAAAGCATTTATGATGTGTTTACTATGAGCCAGGCACTAAGGACTGAAAATATAAAAATACAAAAGGGACAGTTCCCTTCCCTCAAGGGGCTTACATTCTAATGAGGGAAGGCCACACATGAAATAAAGATGGAAAGTGGAAGATAATAAAGGTCTGGGGGCATCAGGGGGCAGAGTCTAAAAAGTCCAGAGAGTCAAGAGAGGAGCTAGGAATGAGGTGAATAAAGATAGCATGAGTCCCTCCTGAAATAGTGGTCCAGCCTAGGGAGTCACCAACCAGAGCTGATGTTCCTAGAGGGTGGAAAAAAGGTTGCACAGTAAGGAGCCTGTCAAGTGCTCCAATGATTTATGATCTAAATTGGAAGGTTCTTATAACTTTCCATGTTACATATAGTCACTGACATTCCCTTCTCATACCACATTGTGGTATGGGGGGCGGGGTGAGGCTGTACTCTCAAAGGCTCTGCAAGTTTCTACCAAGCTGGAAAGGCTAGCAGGAAAAAGCCCGGTGATGGAGGGCCGGTCTTGCTACTTGAGAACCAGACCAGCTAAATTCTAAGAGGCATCACCTGGAGAATGGCTGCCAGGAAAGGGGCTGGTTTTAGCCATAGTAACTCCCCAAATCATTGAAGGCATGGAGGGATTCCAGGCTACAGCAGATGAGGAAATTGTGCTGCAGAAAGAGTATCCTTAACTTATTCAATCAAGGCTGGATACACAAACAAAAGTAACATTATCTCAACCTAGTAAGACCCAACCTGATCCTGGAGTAGCCATCCAGTCAATCTCTGACATTCCAGAAAACTGTCAGATGGCCCCCTTTCCACAGGCAGTTATGATCCTCCATACCCCAGCCCAGCAAAAAAGAAAAATGGTGTTCAGTATGTGAATTCCCTCTGTCTTGGGTCAAGCCAAATACCTCACACCTGCTCTCTTGTGATGAAAGCTCCCCCCCTCACCATATTTGGCAGACTCAAAAGGCTCAGAATAACCTCTCAAGGTATCAAAAAGCTCAGTAAGTGTCTTTACCCAAACTGCACTATTTACTTGTGACCTACTCACTCCTAACTCTGAGGTGCAATCTGAGGCACTGTTCTGAGTTAGGTGAAGGCTACTTTTCTGCTACCATGGATGATTTAACTGTTCTTTCCCCCTTTCCTATATGAGCCTTATATTCCATGCTTTGGCCACTGACCGACTCAGGACAGGACTTCCTAGTTTGCCCTTCATAACCAAAACTCAAAGCTACACTTTCCCCTTTTTGTACACTTTCCACTAGATTATAAGCTCCATGGGGGAAGAGACTGCCTTTTGCCTCTTTTTGCATGGTGCCTGGCACATAGTAGGTGCTTAATAAATGTTTATTTAATTGACTTCCCTCCCCTGCAATTCTGGACTTTGTAGTGCAGCCAAAGAAGGCTTCTCACTGTTTCTCATGCACACACACCATCCTCCGTCTCTGCGCTGGCTGTTCCCTGTGCCTGGGGTGCCCTCCCTCCTCCCCTCGACCTCTCAGAACCCCTTGTTTCATTCAAGACTCAGTTCAGGCACCACTTTCTACATGAAGGTTTTCCTGTTCCCTCTAGCTGCCAGTGTCTTCTCCCAAATTACCTTTAATTTTTAAAGATGTGAAAGATTATTTTTGTAATGGTATATCTTCTAGGTAATCTTGAAATAAGATCTTTTCATTTTATTCTATATAAAAAACTATTCTACATATATGTATATATATGTAAATAACAAATCAACCAACAAACATTTATTAAACACCTACTATATGCCAGTTACTTTGTTAAACTCTGGGGTAGAAAAAGAGGCAAAAGTCAGGTCTCTGTCAACAAGAATTTTATGTATCTGTATATTATATATCTATAATTTTGAAGACAACATGCCGACAAATATATATATATATATAAATATATGTATATATATATACATACACACATATACAGAGACACATACATAAATGTATGTATACACAGGATAAATGGGAAGTAATTAACAAGGGAAAGCCATTAGACAGACAGACAGACAGGTGGGTAGATACATAGATAGGAAGATGGATAGCTAGATGTAGGTAGCTAGGTAGATAGGTGGGTAGACAGGTGATAGGTAAGCTGGATGGCCAGACAGATGATAGATAATGAAGCTATGCAGGACAGATGATTGATTGCCAGGCACACATGCCATCTTCTTCTGGCTAGATGACAAGTTCCTTACAGACTGTCTTTGAATCCCCAGCACCAAGTGCAGTGCCTTATACACAGCAGGTGCCTAATGAATGCTTGTTCAGGGATTGACTATGTTACCTAGGAAGTGCAGTCCTACTGCAGAGCCCTAAAGATACTCTCAGGGGTTGGTGCTCTTTAGGGAGTGCCTTGGGAGAGCCCAGGCTCGGAGGTCTGCTTCTCCATCTTACTTGAAGATTTGCAGGAGGACAAGGCAACCAGGGTCATTCTGGAAGAGCAGCAGGAAGAGGTTTGGACAGTTCCAATTCACCTGGCTCTAATTAGAAGCCCCAAATCTGAGTGGTTGGAGACCACAAAGGAGAGAAAGAGCCCTCACATCATCCCTTTCCCTCAGATCCTGCTGTACAGCAGGGCACTTTCTAAATATACACTTATAGACAACTGAAACAAGCATTAGAGACCGTCCTCAAGGTCTTTGAGCAGTCCCAGACTGGTTGGAGTTGGTCAGTCAGTCAGCAAGCATCGAGCACGGTGCCTGGGACACAGTGAGTGACTAATAAGTGCTGATTGACTTGCCTTAGGCTCCCAGCTGTTCCTTTCCATCTGGACTCTTGCCCTCTGTTTTCTCTCCTTCCTCCTTCTCCATTATTTCAGGTTTCTCCGACAAAGGAGGAGAGGGGATGGGAGGGTTCCATTGACCCTCCATGGTCCACTTTCTCCCGGTGACAAACCCAATTTTAACTTGGGGATGAAGGCCAGAAACATTCACGGAGCCCCTATCCTGTGCTGGGCACCGCGGTAAGTGCTGATAAGAGTTGGAGCTGAAGTTGGCCTCAAACACCATTGAGTTCCACCTCATCACTTTGTAGAAAGAGAATGTACAGAGGTTTTTTGGGCATCTCTTTCAACTGATCCCCTTTGTTTGGAACATGAGTGGAATAAGAGGTTCCGTGGGTATGGCAGGGGTGGCTGAGGGCATCACAGAGCCCCATCTTTTAGGCAAGCCTTGTTCTCCATCCTCCCTGATAACTCAACAAACATTTACTAAACATCAGCTTTGTGCCAGGCTCTGTGGTATGTGCTGAGGGTACAAGGACAAAAACAAAACAGTCTTTGTCCTCAGGGAGCTTACATTCCACTGGGGACAAAAACATGTACACAGATAAGTGAACACAGGCTAGGTATGAAATTAATTCAGAGTCATTTCTGGTGGGGAGTATTGGTGCTGGGGACACTAGGCAAGGCTCCTAGTAGGAGATGGTGCTGAAGTTCAGTCTTGCAGAGAACTAGGGGAGATAGACCATCATGCAGATAATGAAGCTAACTTTTAATAAGAGAGCACAAGCAACTTGGGGTGTGTGTGTGTGAATGGGTGCATGTGTGCTTGTGTGTATGTGAATGGAAATGTTTGTGTGTGTGAGTGTGAATGGATGTGTATGTGAGTGTGTGTTTGTATGTGTATGTGAATGGATGTGTTTGTGAGTGTGTGTGAGTGTGTGTATGTGAATGGATGTGTTTGTGTGTGTGAATGTGAGTGTGTGTTTGTTTGTGTATGTGAATGGATGTGTTTGTGTGTGTGAGTGTGTGTGTTTGTGTGTGTATATGAATGGATGTGTTTGTGAGTATCTGTGTGTGAGTGTGTTTGTGTGTAAGTGTATTTGTGTGTGTGAATGGGTGTGTGTTTGTGTGTATGTGAATGGATGTGTTTGTGAGTGTGAGTGTGTGTGTATGTGAATGGATGTGTTTGTGTGTGAATGTGAGTGTGTGTGAGTGTGTGTGTATGTGAATGGATGTGTTTGTGTGTGTATGTAAATGGATGTGTATGTGTGTGAGTGTGTTTGTATATTGAATGGGTGTGTGTTTGTATGCATGTGAGTGTGTGTGAGAGTGTGTGTGTGAATGGGTGTGTGTTCATGTGAGTATGAGTGTG